>NC_141990.1:2392475-2439975 GCF_049901715.1 Pseudonaja textilis | reverse complement strand
AAAGCATGCTGTCTTTCGGATAGAAAGCCCCTACGGAGAGTGGTGAGGACAGCGGAGAAGATTATAGGAAGCCCGCTTCCCGTTATTCAGGATGCCGCTTATCTATCAGCGCTATGTGCTTAGAGCTCAGAGCGTTGTTACACACACCCACTTTACGGACTGTTTCTGTTGCTCCCCTACTACAGAAGTGGGACTGTAGTAGGACTACTAGACTCTGTAGTAGGACTACCAGAGTCTGTAACAACTTTGTTCCCTACGCCCTCCATCTGCTAAACTTGCAAGATTTATTTATCTTGCCATGTCTATGTATACACCCGAACTGTACTGTGTTGTTTCTCTGCAGCACATAATATATGTGGCTAAATGCATAATTTTGTATTTATTTACCTATTCATTTATTTTGTCATGTTCATCAACTGTATATTGGAAGTGAGGACCCTTTGAGAACTATATGCAACGAAATTTCATTTTAATGTATGCCGATTAGTGTACATTTAAAGTGACAATAAAGTTATTCTATTCTTTTTCTGTTTGTTCTATTCCATTCTATTCCATTCTAATCTATTCTGGGAGTGGAAGTCCTCCCTCTTAAAGGATGCTGGCTGGGGATTCTGGGAGTGGAAGCCCATCCCTCTTAAAGCAGGCTGGCTGGGGGATTCTGGGAGTGGAAGTCCTCCCCCTTAAAGCAGGCTGGCTGGGGATTCTGGGAGTGGAAGTCCTCCCCTTAAAGCAGGCTGGCTGGGGGATTCTGGGAGTGGAAGTCCACCCCTCTTAAAGCAGGCTGGCTGGGGGATTCTGGGAGTGGAAGCCCCCCCCTCTTAAAAGCAGGCTGGCTGGGGATTCTGGGAGTGGAGGTCCTCCTCTTAAAGCAGGCTGGCTGGGGATTCTAGGAGTGGAAGTCCTCCCTCTTAAAGCATCCTGGCTGGGGGATTCTGGGAGTGGAAGTCCTCCCCTTAAAGCAGGCTGGCTGGGGGATTCTGGGAGTGGAAGTCCTCCTCTTAAAGCAGGCTGGCTGGGGATTCTGGGAGTGGAAGTCCTCCCTCTTAAAGCAGGCTGGCTGGGGATTCTGGGAGTGGAAGTCCTCCCCTCTTAAAGCATCCTGGCTGGGGGATTCTGGGAGTGGAAGTCCTCCCCCCTTAAAGCAGGCTGGCTGGGGGATTCTGGGAGTGGAAGCCCTCCCCTCTTAAAGTCGTCTGGCTGGGTCAGGAATTCAAGCCCCTAAGGTTGCGAATTGTCACCTTGCCCTCTTGTAAACTCCCCCAAAGGAATAGCTAATGAAATTTTCCTCACAAAATCAAGACAATTATAATTGAAGACTATGAAATGGAAGCACAGAACAATTTGTAAACCAAATTGGCACACTGTATGTACATATATGGAAGATGATTTCATATTTTTATGTTTCGTTTGTTTATGTTTTGTTTCAAAAACCAATAAAAATTTATTAAAAAAATAAAAATCAAGACAAGCCCCATCACTTCCACACACACACACACCCCTCGTTCCCCCAGTCCTGACTACCCGTATGAATCCCCACCTGATAGTAGCGGATCTCGTGGGGTATGAAGATGGTTTTTTCGTTCTCGTCCTGGAGGGTATCCAGCCCGAGGATGCCAAAGACCCTTCTCTGGACGTCTTCCAGCGGCAGCACCAGGAAGGAGCCCCTTTGCTCGTCTTTGGGCCGATCTGGGTTCCAGAAGTGGATATTTCCATGCAGCTGGACTCGGGGGACGTGGATGGGCTTGTCATCTAAGACAGCTGCGAAGCTGTGGGGGGGTGCAGGAGGGAAGAGAGGATAGATGGGTAGATGGATAGATGGGTCAAAGGAACGATGACTGGATAGATAACTGGATAGGATGGATCGATGGATTGAAAGATGGATGCACTGATGAGCGAATGGGAAGATGGATGGATGGATGAGATAGATGGATGGGACGGATAGATGGTTGAAAAAATCCATGAATGGATGGATAGATGGCTCAAATGAACAGTGACTGGATGACTGGATGGGATGGATAGATGGATTGAAAGATTGATGCACTGATGAGCGAATGGGAAGATGGATGGATGGATGAGATAGATGGATGGATGGGATGAATAGATGGTTGAAAAAATCCATGAATGGATGGATAGATGGCTCAAATGAACGTTGACTGGATGACTGGATAGGATGGATAGATGGATTGAAAGATTGATGGATAGATGAGCGAATGGGAAGATGGATGGATGGATGAGATAGATGGATGGGACGAATAGATGGTTGAAAAAATCCATGAATGGATGGATAGATGGCTCAAAGGAACGTTGACTGGATGAATGGATAGGATGGATAGATGGATTGAAAGATTGATGGATTGATGAACGAATGGGAAGATGGATGGATGGATGAGATAGATGGATGGGACAAATAGATGGTTGAAAAAATCCATGAATGGATGGATAGATGGCTCAAATGAACGTTGACTGGATGAATGGATAGGATGGATAGATGGATTGAAAAATTGATGGATTGATGAACGAATGGGAAGATGGATGGATGGATGAGATAGATGGATGGGACGAATAGATGGTTGAAAAATCCATGAATGGATGGATAGATGGCTCAAAGGAACGTTGACTGGATGAATGGATAGGATGGATAGATGGATTGAAAGATTGATGGATTGATGAACGAATGGGAAGATGGATGGATGGATGAGATAGATGGATGGATGAAATAGATGGTTGAAAAATCCATGAATGGATGGATAGATGGCTCAAATGAACGTTGACTGGATGAATGGATAGGATGGATAGATGGATTGAAAAATTGATGGATTGATGAGCGAATGGGAAGATGGATGGATGGATGAGATAGATGGATGGGACGGATAGATGGTTGAAAAAATCCATGAATGGACGGATAGATGGCTCAAATGAACATTGACTGGATGAATGGATAGGATGGATAGATGGATTGAAAGATTGATGGATAGATGAGCGAATAGGAAGATGGATGGATGGATGAGATAGATGGATGGGACGGATAGATGGTTGAAAAAATCCATGAATGGATGGATAGATGGGTCAAAGGAACGATGACTGGATGAATGGATGGGATGGATAGATGGATTGATGGATTGATGAGCGAATGGGAAGATGGATGGATGGATGAGATAGATGGATGGGACGAATAGATGGTTGAAAAATCCATGAATGGATGGATAGATGGCTCAAAGGAACAGTGACTGGATGAACGGATAGGATGGATAGATGGTTGAAACATGGATGGATGGATGAGTGAATGGACGGATGAGATGGATGGGTGGATGGTTGCCCAGTCAGAGTCCCTTACCTGACTCCTGGCATATCCATGAATAGGATCTGGTTGAGGAGATAAGGGGCATCATCTTCCGTGCAAGCCACGTAGCGGAGAAGAATGTCTCCCCGGTCAGGGGCAACGGTGTTATATTCCAGAAGGGCGATGTAGGCGCTGACTTTCTTCTTGTTTCCGTGGGCATCTGTGTCCTGCAAGAGAGAGAAAGAGAGAGTGCAGACGTATCGCCCTAAAAATTATGGGGCAGTTTAACCCTAACCCCTAACCTCGAATCTTGGACTTGGAAAGGACCTACCAGTCCGTTGGACTTGAAACGTCCAATGCCATACACAGGGAAGATTCCCTAGGCCGGTCTTTCTCAACCTTTTTAATCGAAGATGAGTGGACTTCAACTCCCAGAATTCCCCAGCCAGCACCCCGAAGAAACTAGGCCCCTAATGCGATTTTTCTCAGCTTGCAGATAGGTGGATTTTAATTCCCAGAACTGGCCAGCCAGAAGGCAAAAGAGACTTTGGCCCATAATGCAATGTTTCTCAATGTCATTCCCGCCCCCCACACCGTCAGAGTCTGAATCCGAGGCGGAAGACAAACAGCTGGCTGTTCTGACCCAAATCTTGTTCCAAGGAAACCCAACATCAAACAGAGATAAAAGCAAAACTTTGTAATGATTCTTTACTCATTTAGTTCCTTCCCAGTTCAAAGGCTTTTTCAAAGTCATTGTCTCTGATAAGGAGGAGCCTGGCCAAGGTGGTGCAAGGCTGCCAAGAACACTAGATAAAGTTACTAAGAAATATTTCAAACACAAAGAGTTTCCAAACACAAACTAAGAGAGTCCGAACGTCCACCAGGCTCGAGTGCAAAAACGTCTTTGCTTCCTGCAAAGAACTCCGGTTTCTCAGCTGGCTTTTATCCCTTAAGGGAGGGGCCATTACCTTGCAGCCTTACTCCCGAGTCGCCCGTGCTGCTGCAGCTGCTCTTTCCTACGAGCAGCCCTGCACGCACACGCACTGGACACAGGCTCCTCGGGGGCCTCTTCCTCGCTGCTGCCAGCCTCCACAATCTCCGAAGGCAAAGAAATATTTACAATATTTACATATAAGCCATGCCCAGCCAGTCACGTGACCACTGAGCTACACCCACAAATTAGGCCACGCCCACAGAACCAGTTGTTAAGAAATTCGAATCCCACCCCTGGTCACAGGTGATTTTGCGGTTCGCTGGCAGCAGGTGCAGACATCTGGGGCCTCGGAGAGTGAGGACTCAGGTGTGGGGCCTGCGTGTGATACAGGGATGGGGCCAGGACCATCAGGGAGTGGAATGAGGCCTTCGGAGGTTGTGGAGGCTGGCAGCAGTGAGGAAGAGGCCCGCGAGGAGCCTGTGCCCAGGGCGCATGCACACAGGGCTGTTCGAAGGAAAGAGTAGCTGCAGCAGCATGGGTGACTCAGGAGTAAGGCTGCAAGGTGATGGCCCTTCCCTTAAAGGATAAAAGCCAGCTGAGAAACCAGAGTTCTTTGCAGGAAGCAAAGACATTTTTGCACTCGAGCCTTGTGGACATTCGGATTCTCTTAGTTTGTGTTTGGAGACTTTTTTTGTGTTTGAAATATTTCTTAGTAACTTTATCTAGTGTTCTTGGCAACCTTGCACCACCTTGGCAAGGCTCCTTCTTATCAGAGACAATGAGTTTTAATAGCCTTTTAACCATTGAATTAACAGAATTCGTAGAGAAGCTTGAAAAGGGTTTGCTTTTATCTCTGTTTGGTGTTGGTTTCCTTGGAACAAGGTTTGGGTCAGAACAGGTGACTGGAAATGACCTAGGCCAGAGTCGGCTTCCTACAGGGCAGTGCCAGCATGTCGCCTCCAATAAACCCTTTGAAGACTTTTTGAAGTTTGGCTCGAGAGTCATGATTGAATTAGGGCGATCGCTGGAATCCTGACACTCAGTGCCGTCCCGAGTCTGAGGTTCCGTGACCAGCCTTGTTTGAGGGAGCTCCTCACCCTGGAGAGAGCCTTGAAGACCTCTTGGTAGACGGGCTCCATGCACCCTCCGCTGGTCAGGGCCGCGTGTTCGATCCGGAGCAGCCATTTGCGCCGGGTGTATCCTCGCAGCCGTTCCAGGTGGGTGCGCCCCACGGCCATCATCAAGAACTCCACGACGTTGTCCAAGACTTCCTCTTGGGGTCCGGTGAGCTCAGACACCACCAGCTCGATGTAGATTTGGAAGTCTTTCTGCGTTAACTTCACGATCCCGCTGGGGTGCCAGGTGGGGAAGGGAAGCTGCTTTTTAGCTGCGGGAGGGGAGAGGGAAGACGGAAGGGTCAGCCTGGGACCTGTTGCATTTCAGCTAGGGGCCCAGGAAGCAGAGGTGGGATTCAGCCGGTTCTGACTGGTTCTGGAGAACCGGGAGCGGAAATATTGAGTAGTTCGGAGAAACGGCCAATCCCACCTCGGACTGGTCCCGCCAACCCCAATCTCTTCTCTGCCTCTCATCAAGTCCCAGCTGATCGGCTGGGTCTCCTTGGGTTGCTCTGCCCAGGAGAACGGAGCTGGAAAGCAGGTCAGAGGGGTGGGAAGGGAAGGGGGATTTTGCAGTATATCCTTCCCCTGTCACGCCCACCAAGCCACGCCCGCAGTAAAGAAAGAGATGGAAGAGAGGAAGGAAAGGGGAAGGAAGAGAGGAAGAAATGGGGATGGAAGAGAGAAAGGAAAGAGATGGAAGAGAGGAAGGAAAGGGGAAGGGAGGGAGGAAAGAGATGGAAGAGAGGAAGGAAAGGGGAAGGAAGAGAGGAAGGAAAGGGGAAGGAAGAGAGGGAGGAAAGGGGAAGGAAGAGAGGAAGGAAAGGGAAGGAAGAGAGGAAGGAAAGGATGGAAGAGAGGAAGGAAAGGGATGGAAGAGAGGAATGAAAGGGGAAGGAAGAGAGGAAGGAAAGGGGAAGGAGAGAGGAAGAAAAGGGGAAGGAAGAGAGGGAGGAAAGGGGAAGGAAGAGAGGAGGAAGGAAAGGGATGGAAGAGAGGAGGAAAGGGAGATGGAAGAGAGGGAGGAAAGGGATGGAAGAGAGGAAGGAAAGGGAAGGAAGAGAGGGAGGAAAGGGATGGAAGAGAGGGAGGAAAGGGGAAGGAAGAGAGGATGGAAGGATGGAAGAGAGGAAGGAAAGGGGAAGGAAGAGAGGAGGAAAGGGAAGGAAGAGAGGAAGGAAAGGGGAAGGAAGAGAGGGAGGAAAGGGATGGAAGAGAGGGAGGAAAGGGGAAGGAAGAGAGGAGGGAAAGGGATGGAAGAGAGAAAGGAAAGAGATGGAAGAGAGGAAGGAAAGGAATGGAAGAGAGGAACGAGAGGGAAGAAAGCAAAGGTGGTCTTCATCCAGTTCAGACCGGTTCTAGAGAACCAGTACCGGAAACTTGGAGTCGTTGGGGGAACCGGCCAATCCCACCTCTTACTGGTCCCGCCAACCCCCATCTATTCTCTGCCTCCCATGGAGTCCCTGCTGATCGGCTGGGTCTCCTTGGGTTGCCCTGCCCAGGAGAACGGAGCTGGAAAGCAGGTCAGAGGGGTGGGGAGGGAAAGGGGGATTTTGCAGTATATCCTTCCCCCACCATGCCCACCAAGCCACACCCAGCAAGCCACGCCCACAGAACGGGTAATTTTTTTTGAATCCCACCACTGTCAGAAAGATGGACCTGGTGGTCTCCGCTCCGGTTTCTTTCAGAGGATGCAATTAAAAACATGCTGGAATGGGAGAAACCAAGATCAGAAGGTGCCCCTGCCCCACGCTGGATCAGCAGCAGAAGCGTCAACAAATAGCAGAGTTGGGAAGGGACCCCGGAGGTCCTCTAGTCCAACCCCCTGCTCAATCGGGAGACCCTATACTATTTCAGACAAATGGTTGTTCCAATCTCTTCTTTAAAAACCCCCAGCGTTGCGGTACAGGTAGTCCTCAACTTACAACAGTTTATTTACTGGCCATTTGAAGTTACATTTTTTTTTAAAAAAAAGGTTGACTTATAACTGTTTTTCACACTTACGACCATTGCAGCATTTCCCCACGGTCATGTGATCAAAATTCAGAGGCTTGGCAAACTGGTTCGTATTTATGACGGTTGGAGTGTCCCCTGTGATCAATTTTTGCGGCTTTCTGATGAGCGGAGTCAATGAGGAAGCCAGATTCACTTAACGACGAACCCATAAGAACCCATAAGCAACCACGGGAGGAACAGCTGTAAAACAGGGGCAATGCTCACCGAACAAATGTCTCGCTTAGCAACAGACATTTTGGCCCAAAGGGTGGTTGTAAGTTGAGGACTTCCTGCATTTGTGGCTCTGCCATCTATTGACACAGAGTGATGAACCATGTTTACCCACCATTTGAAAGAGACAATAAAGCAGCTAAGAAGGAAACGAATAGAACAGAAAAACAGCCTCCCCAGCAGACAACACCAGCGGATAAGCAAGGATTGACACCAGAGAAACTATCAGGCAGAAGACAATGACCCCAAATCAAAGAAGTGCCAAGGAGAAAAGGAGACTCCCACCAACACTGGCAAGGCAAGTTAGTGTGTAAAAACAGGAAGCAAACCCCCAGCACACTCACCAGCACTGATGATGTTACCTAGTTGGGTCATGAAACATCTGCAAAAAAACCAACCGAGCTCAGAGAGCATCAAGGACCCTGCAGTCGTCGTCCTTAACTGGTTCACTTAAGAACAATTGTGGCAAGAAAGGTCGTAAAATAAGGGTAAATTCATTTCACGACTGTCTCGCTTAGCCATGGAGGTTTTGGACTCAGTTGTGGTCCTCGCGATCGTTACAAAACGTGGCAATGCCTACAAAGGGAGGCCTGTACTTAATAACATACATTTGGGGCTTGACTGGTGTCGTACGTATGTTGAGGAGTTGGAATGGACCTCGAAAGTCATCTAGCAGGAGTGAATAACAGGGAGCGAGCTTACTATAATCTTCTCCGCTGTCCTCACCACTCTCTGTAGGGACTTTCTAGCAGGAGACCCTATATTGTTAGACTTAGAATAACTTTATGGCCACTTTGAATGTACACTAATTGGCATCCATCAAAATGAAACTTTGTTGCCAACAGCTCTCAAAGGGTCACCACCTCCAATAGCCACACTGCATAAAAATATGACAAAATAAATAAATACAAAATTATGCACGTACCCACGCATATTCTCTGACACAGAGAAACAACACAGTCTAGTTTCGATGTATACATGTACAAGGCGAGAGAAATGGATCTTGCGAGTTTGCCAGATGGATGGCATAGGGAACAAAGCGGTTACAGGATCTGGAAGTCCTTGCTGGAAATACTTCAAAGCCTCCTCTCCAAGGAGAGCAACAGAAACAGATCGTAAAATGGATGTGTGGGGTCTCTAACAATGCTTTGAGCTGTAAGCACATAGCGCTTATAAGCAGCATCCTGAATAACAGGAAGTGAGCTTCCTATAATCTTCTCCACTGTCCTCACCACTCTCTGCAGGGACTTTCTATCTGCTGTCCTCACCACTCTCTGTAGGGACTTTCTCTCTGTTGTCCTCACCACTCTCTGTAGGGATTTTCTCTCTGTTGTCCTTACCACTCTCTGTAAGGACTTTCTATCTGCTGTCCTCACCACTCTCTGTAGGGACTATCTCTCTGTTGTCCTCACCACTCTCTGTAGGGACTTTCTCTCTGTTGTCCCACCACTCTCTGTAAGGACTTTCTATCTACTGTCCTCACCACTCTCTATAGGGACTTTCTATCTGCTGTCCTCACCACTCTCTGTAGGGACTTTCTCTCTGTTGTCCCCACCACACTCTGTAAGGACTTTCTATCTGCTGTCCTCACCACTCTCTGTGGGACTTTCTCTCTGTTGTCCTCATCACTCTCTGTAGGGACTTTCTATCTGCTGTCCTCACCACTCTCTGTAAGGACTTTCTATCTGCTGTCCTCACCACTCTCTGTAGGGACTTTCTCTCTGTTGTCCTCACCACTCTCTGTAGGGACTTCATTGTCCTCACCACTCTCTGTAAGGGCTTTCTATCTGCTGTCCTCACCACTCTCTGTAGGGACTTTCTCTCTGTTGTCCTCACCACTCTCTGTAGGGACTTCATTGTCCTCACCACTCTCTGTAAGGACTTTCTATCTGCTGTCCTCACCACTCTTTGTAGGGACTTTCTCTCTGTTGTCCTCACCACTCTCTGTAAGGACTTTCTATCTGCTGTCCACACCACTCTCTGTAGGGACTTTCTCTCTGTTGTCCTCACCACTCTCTGT
Organism: Pseudonaja textilis; assembly: GCF_049901715.1. Lineage (NCBI taxonomy): Eukaryota > Metazoa > Chordata > Lepidosauria > Squamata > Elapidae > Pseudonaja > Pseudonaja textilis. Next base: position 2,430,400 of record NC_141990.1, on the reverse strand, counting down.
AGGGACTTTTTATCTGCTGTCCTCACCACTCTCTGTAGAGACTTTCTCTCTGTTGTCCTCACCACTCTCTGTAGGGACTTTCTATCTGCTGTCCTCACCACTCTCTGTAGAGACTTTCTCTCTGTTGTCCTCACCACTCTCTGTAGGGACTTTCTATCTGCTGTCCTCACCACTCTCTGTAGAGACTTTCTCTCTGTTGTCCTCACCACTCTCTGTAAGGACTTTCTATCTGCTGTCCTCACCACTCTCTGTAGGGACTTTCTCTCTGTTGTCCTCACCACTCTCTGTAAGGACTTTCTATCTGCTGTCCTCACCACTCTCTGTAGAGACTTTCTCTCTGTTGTCCTCACCACTCTCTGTAAGGACTTTCTATCTGCTGTCCTCACCACTCTCTGTAGGGACTTTCTCTCTGTTGTCCTCACCACTTTCTGTAAGGACTTTCTATCTGCTGTCCTCACCACTCTCTGTAGATTTTCTCTCTGCTGTCCTCACCACTCTCTGTAGGGACTTTCTCTCTGTTGTCCTCACCACTCTCTGTAGATTTTCTCTCTGCTGTCCTCACCACTCTCTGTAAGGACTTTCTATTCGAAGCACTGCTGCCACCAAACCAAACAGGGATGCAGTTTGTTAAAATGCTTCTCAATCATGCCTCTGTAAAAAGTGGCCAGGACAGAAAGAGACAGATATGCTCTCCTCATACCAACGCAGGAAATGCGGATGTTGGTTTGCCTGCTTCACTGAGGATGACGTGTGCGGAAAGACCCATTCAGATTGTTGGTTATCCGCACCCCCAGGTACTTAATACGGTTGACCACCTCGATGGCTGCGTCCTGTTCCTCATCAAGGCAGCTATTTTTTTTCTGGGAAGGTCTTTGCGTTCCTCTCACCCTTGATCAAGGCTTCTTCTTCCATGCCTTCCTTAAAGGTGCTGAGGACGGTGTCCACTTCGGTCATCTCTAAGAACCCTGAAGATTCGTTGTCCCACATCTCAAATAGGGCTGCGATGAGGAGCTGTTGTCGGACCAACGTGGACGAATGATGAACCTGGGGGTGGCGGGATGGCAACGGCAGTATTAGAAAACACACAAATGAGCCCAAAATTGCTGCTGCTAAGCGAGGCGGTTGTTAAGTAAGCTTCACCCCGTTTGATGACCTTTCTTACCACGGGGGTTCAATGAGTCACCGCAGTCATTAAGTTACTAGAAATAGCCATAGTAGATTTGTATACCACTTCACAGTGCTTTTACAGCCCGAAACTTGCCCCCCTAAACTCTGGCGCCTCCTTTTACTCACCTTGGAAGGACGGAAGGCTGGGTCAACCTCGAGCCTGTCAGGGTTGAACTACTGGCAGTGGGCAGGGTCAGCCTGCAATACTACATTCTAACCACTGCACCACAAAGGCTTCCTTCCTTCCTTCCTGCCTTCCTTCCTTCCTTCCTTCCTTCCTTCCTTCCTTCCTTCCTTCCTTCCTTCCTTCCTTCCTACTTCCCTCCCTCCCTTCTTTCTCTCTTCCCTACCTTCCTCTCTCCTTCCCTCCTACAGTAAACTCCAGATGTTCTTTTCTCTCTCCTTCTTCCTCTCCTTCCTTCCTTCCTCCTTCCCTCCCTTCCTCCCTCCCTTCTTTCTGTCTTCCCTTCCTTCCTCTCTCCTTCCCTCCTACAGTAAATTTCTTTTCTCTCTCTCTCCTCCTTCCTCCTTCCCTCCCTCCCTCCTTCTTCTGTCTTCCCTTCTTTCCTCTCTCCTTCCCTCCTACAGTAAATTTCTTTTTTCTCTCTCTTTCCTCCCTCCTTCCCTCTCTCCCTCCCTTCTTTTCTCTCTTCCCTTCCTTCCTCTCTCCTTCCCTCCTACAGTAAATTTCTTTTTTCTCTCTCTCTTTCCTTCCTTCCTCCTTCTTTCCCACTCTCCCTTATTTCTCTCTTCCCTTCCTTCCTCTCTCCTTCCCTCCTACAGTAAACTCAAGACCTTCTTTTCTCTCTCCTTCCTTCCTTCCTCTTTCCTCTTCTCCCTCCCTTCTACTCTCCTTCCTGCTCTCTCCCTCCCTTCCTCCTTTCTCTCTCTCCTTCCTTCCTTCACAAGCATTAGTGCTTATACTTATATACCGCTTTACAGAGCTTTATACCCCTCTTACAGAGTCAGCCTCTTGCCCTCCCATAATCTGAGTCCTCGTTTTACTGACCTCAGAAGGACAAAAGGCTGAGTCAACCTTGAGCCGTTCAGGATCAAACTTCCTGGCAGTCGGCAGAGTCAGCTTGCAATACTCCACTCTAAACCGCTGCGTCACCATGGCTCTTAACCCGGTTGTTAAGTGAATCCAGCTTCCCCATGGACTTGGCTGGTCAGAGGGCCACAAAAAGGGGATCACATGACCCCGGGGGACACAGCAACGGTCATAAATACAAGTCAGTTGCCCAAGCATCCGAATTTTGATCACATGACCACGGGGAGGCTGCAACGGCTGCAACTGTGAAAAATGGCCCTAAGTCACTTTTTCCAGGGCCGTTGTAACTTCAAATGGTCACTAAGCGAATGGTTGCAAGTGGCGGGCCACCTGTCTTGATGAAAGTGGTTTTTTTGGGGGGGTGGAACACAGGCAGGGGTGCGATTCTAGCGGTTCGGACTGGTTCGGGAGAACCGGATATTAAATTTGGCATCTGGTTTGCCGAACCGGTAGTTGAACCTGACCCTCTGGCCCTGCCCACCCCTCCCCTCCCTGGGGTCACCACGTGGCCCATTTTCGAGGCAGGCAAGTGTGGGGTCCACCCAGAGGCTCTGGGAGGGGGAAAACCCGGCCTTCTGGAAGTTCTAGAAGTCTGGAAATGGCCTCGGGAGCCCGGGGGAGGCTGTTTTCGCTCTCCCAGAGGCCCCGAGGAAGCCTCAGGACTCCGGGAAAGATGAAAAACAGCCCTCCCGGAAGTTCCGGTAGGCCACGCCCACCCTGGCCATGCCCACCCAGCAACTGGGCAGCGAACCGGTTGCTGGGATGGTTGAATCCCTCCCTTGGACACAGGGGGCCTCCGGGTGTTTACCTTCTCCAGGTGGCTGAACTTCTCGGCCTCCGTCTGCAGGTAGCCCTTCTTCAAGAACTCGGTGACCTTCTTCAGCCTTGGCAGGGACGCCCCGTCGCTGACGAAGGTCTCCATCAGCTGCACGAACTGGGGCAGGTTGAGGTAATTCTTCTCAAAGGGGAGGAGGGAGGCCGGGGGGCCCCGGGCCTGGATTTCGATCATGCCCGGGCGGAGATCTGGAAAGAGAAAGGCTCCCTGGAGCTCCTGGGACCCGCAGCCGGCAGGGACGGCCCCGGGGCAAAGAAAAAGAAGCAAAGAGGAGCAGGAGGAGGAGGAGGAGGAGCCTAACAATGAATGGATGATAGATAGACAGATAGACAGAAAGACAGAAAGAAAGATAGACAGGCACAGATATAGAATAGAATAGAACAGAACAGAACAGAACAGAATAGAATAAGATTAATAGACATAGATAGATAGACAGACAGACAGATAGATAGATAGATAGACAGACAGACAGACAGACAGACAGATAGATAGATAGATAGATAGATAGACAGACAGAGAGAGATAGATAGATAGATAGATAGATAGATAGATAGATAGATAGATAGATAGATAGATAGACAGATAGACAGATAGATAGATAGATAGATAGATAGATAGATAGATAGATAGATAGATAGAAGACAGACAGACAGATAGATAGATAGATAGATAGATAGATAGATAGATAGATAGATAGATAGATAGATAGATAGATAGATAGATATGATAGACAGACAGACAGATAGATAGATAGATAGATAGATAGATAGATAGATAGATAGATAGATAGATAGATAGATAGACAGACAGACAGACAGACAGACAGATAGATACCGTGTTTCTCATATAATAAGGCCAGGTCTTTTTTTTTTTTTTTGAGCCCCCAAAATGGTTAGGCCGTCTTTTCGGGGTGACTTAATTCCCCCTTGCATCTTCGGGCGGGCGGCGGCAGGCTTGGATGTTGACCTCGGCGTTGGCGGGGCACTTTGTATCGGGGTCAACGCAGGCAGGACCATATCCGGGTGTGCAACAAAAGTACTTCCTAACGGCAAGCCCCCGCCATTCCCCCCATTTAGCATGTTTTAACATAGGCCTTAATTTGGGGGAGGGGCTTAATTTCATTTCATGCCTATAAAACATGCTGGGACTTCCTCTTGGGGGAGGCCGTATTGTTGGAGAAACAGGGTAGATAGATAGATACAAGATAGATAGATAGATAGATAGATAGATAGATAGATAGATAGACAGACAGACAGACAGACAAAGAATAGAATAGAATAGAATAGAATAGAATAGAATAGAATAGAATAGAATAGAGAAGAGAATGTAGAATAGAATAGAATTCTTTATTGGCCAAGGGTGATTGGACACAGATGGAATTTGTCTTGGTGCAAATGCTCTCAGTGTACATAAAAGGAAAAGAGACATTCATCAAGGGTCAAGAAGCATCAGGTGCAACACTTTATGATAGTCATAGGGTACAATAGAATAGAATAGAAGGATATAGGAATAGAATTTAAATAGGATGGGGTGGGATGGGATGGAACAGGATAGAGAATAGAATAGAATAGAAATTAGAATAGAATAGAATATAATAGAATAGAATGGAATGGAATGGAATGGAATGGAATGGAATGGAATGGAATGGAATAGAATAGAATACAATAGGGAATAGGAATAGAATAGGGAATAGAATAAAATTCTTTATTGGCCAAGTGTGATTGGACACACAAGGAATTTGTCTTTGGTGCAAATGCTCTCAGTGCACATAAAAGAAAAGATACATTCGTCAAGAGGTACATAAGGTGCAACACTTAATGATAGTCATAGGGGACAATAAGCAATCAAATCATACTAGGAAACAGTCCATATAAATTGTAAGGATGCTTGATGTTTGTATTTTTTGTTTGTTTATGTTTGTTTTTAAAAACCAATAAAATTTAATATAAAAAAAAGAAAAAAGAGGGAGGGAGGAAGGAAGAGGAAGGAAGAAGGAAAGAAGGAAAGGAAAGAAGGGAATGGGGAAAAGATGGGAAGGAAGGAAGGAAGGAAGGAGGGAGAAATCCTCAGAAATCCTCAGAAATAAAAATAAAAGTCTGTACCTGAGAACCTGGAGTCCTCTTTGTTCCAATCCTCCCGGATCTCCTTGCCGTAATTCGCATACTTGAAGGTCAGATCTGCTGTCTCAAAGTTGCCTGAGGGGAGTCAACAAATCATTCTTCTGCTGGCGCCACAAAACCTCCCTTTTTATGGAACTTCCTGCCTTCCCCCTGAAGTACGGCTGCCCCCGACCCCCCCACACCTGCTGCTTTCTCCGAAAGTCCCTAAAAATGTGGGACCCCCCCCCGCAAATGGAGCCCATCCAGCGGCAGATGTGATAGGGTGGTTTGCTATCGGCGAGGGTTTTTTTTTTTTTTCACGAGCTTTTATTATACAAGAAGTCCCCCACTTACAACAGTTCATTTAGTGACCGTTCTGTCAGTCTTGGAGGCCATTTTTTTACTTGAAAGCTTCGAGGCTGCCACATTCAGTGCCTGGGAATTTGGGACGGTGGGATTTCACAGTGGGGTAGAAGACTAGACAAAACAACATTCTTTTCTCAGAGAGTCAAGGACATGTCGCCCTGCACCTGGAGGGGAGATGACTGGAGGGATGTCTCCATTGGGGGCGACGGTTTGATTGGGCCGTGTGATGGGACTGATGGGCGCAGGGGATGGATCTTTGGTTTCTCTTTTGGGAAGGGAAAACCTGGCACTCTCCGATTTGGGGGGTCTACTCCCCCTCCCCACCTGAAAAGAAATCTGCCCCAAATGCAAAACACAAGCAGAGGAGTTTCAGTTTCACAACAGCGCCAAGCAGCTTTAGTACAGAACAGTTGAGCTAAGCCACACCCAGGCTCCTTGCTGTCTCCTCCTTACTCACATAGCAAATACTCTTTCGGTTTCCAAACAGCCCTCAACTCTCTCATACATTGACAGGACGCTAGCCAGATGAATACCAATGGATGCTGAGTCAGCATTCCAGCAGCCCTCCATTCCACCCAATAACTCCGAGACAGGCATCTTCTCAAAAGTTCTTTTTTTATTTTATTTTTGGATAGTAAACTGGCACAACTGGGGAATCCCGAATCTGAAAGTTTCCTTGCAATAAGTAAAAAAACCTACAAAATCCACCCCCTACACCCATCATCCCATCACATGTCCAAATCACCAGCCGTTCCCAACTTGAGACGTCCTCTCACCCAGGTGCAGAAATAACATGACCTTGAATTAGAAAAAGAATGTTGCTATGTTTAACTACATACACTCCAAGACATTCCCCCCTCCTACTTTCCCAGGGTCAAAATGTGGCAGTGTGGGAGCAACTGGTTTCAATATGGCCTTCCAAAGCTGACAATCGACTCTAAATGCAAAACACAAGCAGAGGAGTTTTAGTTTCAGTTTCAGTTTTAGTTTCAGTTTCAGTTTCACAACACCAAGCAGCTGTCAGCGTTCCAGCAAACCTCCATTCCAATCAGTAACTCCGAGACAAACATATCTCAAAAGTTACCTTTATTAGAATAGCACCTGGCACATCTGTGGAAAACCGAACCTAAAAGTTTTTTTCCGGCTTTCCCCAATTTCTCAAACTACAAATCCATCCCCCTTTGGCTGTCATCACATCACATGGCCCAATCACGATCCGTCCAAAAGTAAGATCCTTATTTCATCCTGTGGCATACTAAATGAGCTTGGACTAACAAAAGAATATTATTTTGTCTACTTAGAGCTACTTAATTGAAATCACCCCCCTTCCACTCTCTCGAGCTATGTGGCAGCGTGGAATATGGCTTCCCGAGCTGATAGCAGCTTTAGTACAGAACAGTTGAGCTAAGCCACGCCTAGGCTTCTTGCTGTCTCCTTGTTCACACAGCAAATACTGTTTCACTTTCCAAACAGCCCTCCACTCTCTCTCACACACTAAACAGGACGCTAGCCAGATGAATACCGATGGATGCTGGTAGGCAGAGGCAGAATTTCCCCCCGCCTCATCATGCCTTTGTTGGAGTCCGATTCTGAGGAGGAGATTGAGCAGCTGACAGGGAGTGGGAGTGTGGCTGTGGTGGCTGTGGAGGAAACGGGGGAAGGGCACAGTCCGGCTGGCCATCCAGAGGAAGACCCAGGGCCACCGCCTCTTCATCCTAGGGCACACAGGAAGGAATGGAGAAGGGAGCAACATGGCTTATGGGGGAGGAAGGGGCCCTGATCCCCTTCATTAGTTGCAGCCGGGAGAACAAGAGATAAGTGGGGCATTTGCACACAGCTCCTTGCTGGAAGCAAAGCATGCATTATCTTTGTCGAGGCTTATCTGGGTTTTGGCGTCCATCCCAACTGTGGGTGCTGCGTTATCTTTTGGAAGTCTACAATTTATCATCCTGGCCTGCTGTGTTAATTACTTCAGTGTGGTTTGTGTTGTTTTTGTTAATTTCTAGTTATCTTTACTTTGGGTTCGGACTGCATTTCTGCCCTTTGTAGACTGTTTTTTTGGAAGAGTTTGATCTCCAGCCGAGGATAACTGGACATTGGGGGCCAAGTTGGAGGCATTAAAGGGAATTTATTCTACTTTTGTGACTTTGTTATTTTTGTGTCACGCCCTGGGTCATCACATACCCCTTATTTTCCTCCCCCAAAACTAAGCCCCACTACATGGTTTTGTAGCGGAGCACAGGTATCCAGCTAGTCCCTAATAAAGTGGAACTTTGAGGAAATGTCGGTCTCAGAGTTTATTGCTTTGGAGTTGGTTAGTTGAAACGCTGATCCATTCGAAGTTACAATGGTCTTAGGGCCGTTTTTCCCCACCAGCGGCCATCGCACCATGCAATCAAAATTCAGGCGCTTGGCAACTGGCTCTCGTATTTATGACGGCCGCGTGATTCCCTTTGGTGAGACAAGTCAAGGGGTTGGGTGGAAAGCCAGATTCATTTAACAACTGTGTGACTCGCTTAATGACCACTACCTCTGCCTTTGTGCAAGGAGCACTGCCAGAGCCCAGCAAAATGACCTCCAGCGGGCCACAAATGTGCTTGTGGCTGCTCAAACAGTCAGAAACAGACACCATGAGGGTGGTATGAGGGCCCGACATCCACAGGTGGGGGTTGTGCTTATAGCCCAACACCGTGCAGGACGTTTGGCATTTGCCAGAGAACACCAAGATTGGCAAATATGCCACTGGCGCACTGTGCTCTTCACATATGAAAGCAGGTTCACACTGAGCACATGTGACAGACGTGACAGGGTCTGGAGACGCCGTGGAGAACGTTCTGCTGCCTGCAACATCCTCCAGCATGACTGGTTTGGCAGTGGGTCAGTAATGGTGTGGGGTGGCATTTCTTTAGGCGTCCGCACAGCCCTCCATGTGCTCGCCAGAGGTAGCCTGACTGCCATCAGGTACCAAGATGAGATCCTCAGACCCCTTTTGAGACCATATGCTGGTGCAGTTGGCCCTGGGTTCCTCCTAATGTATGACAATGCTAGACCTCATGTGGCTGGAGTGTGTCAGCAGTTCCTGCAAGACGAAGGCATTGATACTATGGACTGGCCTGCCCGTTCCCCAGACCTGAATCCAGTTGAGCACATCTGGGACATCATGTCTCGCTCCATCCACCAATGCCACATTGTACCACAGACTGTCCAGGAGTTGGGGGATGCTTTAGTCCAGGTGTGGGAGGAGATCCCTCAGGAGACCATCCGCCACCTCATCAGGAGCATCCCCAGGCATTGTAAGGAGGCCATACAGGCACATAGAGGCCACACACACTACTGAGCCTCATTTTGACTTGTTTTAAGGACATGACATCAAAGTTGGATCAGCCTCTAGCGTTTTTGTCCATTTTAATTTTAAGTGTAACTCCAAATCCAGACCTCCATGGGTTGTTAAATTTGATTTCTATTGATAATTTTTGTGTGATTTTGTTGTCAGCACATTCAACTATGTAATGAACAAAGTATTTCATAAGAATATTTCATTCATTCAGATCTAGGATGTCTTATTTTTGTGTTCCCTTTATTTTTTTGAGCAGTGTATATGTTTTCTTATGTTTTTGCAAGTATTTATATGTATGGTATTCAGCTTTGTTCAGGTATTTTCCCACATCTTTATAGTTGTGCTTTTAAAGTTGTAGCGACGTTTCAGCAGAATCTCATCTGCCATCATCAGGCTCGTGTGTTGCACTCACAAACAAAAAAATCTCCACACCACAAGCCAGACAAACACCTGGGCACAAACAGATCCCCCCGATACCTCCAGCTCAAACACACCCCAACCAGGCACCCAGATGAAACCTAGCTTCCTAACAAATGATAGCCGTCCATTTACTCGGAGCCAAGCCACACTATAAGCCCCCAATACAGGAACACAATGTTGCCAGCCAATCAAGACACACACACAAAAAGCCATAAAACAGACAGAAGATATTAGAAACACCAATCAAGCAGAACACAGCAAACTCCAAGACTAATAAACACAGACCAAGACTCCCAACCAATCAGGATGAAGAAAAAAACCCATTCTGGCACAGCAGTAGGCTAGCACCAAATTTAAAACAGAAACGGCTGTGAAAGCCTGACTCTCAGATGAACACAATACAGAAGCCTGATGATGGCAGATGAGATCCTGCCGAAACGTTGCTACAACTTTAAAAGCACAACTATAATGACGTGGGAAAATACGTGAACAAAGGTGAATACCATACATGCATGCATACATACATACATACATATGCCAAAATTGGGTGGGAAGAGAGGGGTGCAAATTGAGGGGTACAAATACCTGACCAGACCTCCCCGTAGATCCTCTGCGGTCCTTGAGTCCTCTCCAAGCTGGCTTGGCCGGGGGGCCAATGAAGGTTGCCTTTGCTGGGGGGCACCGAGGGCACTTCTGAAAGAGGAAATTTCAGAGCAGGGAAGGATTGAGGCTGGAGATCAGTGGTGGTATTCAGACGGTTCGCATCGGATCACAAGACCCGGTAGCAAAGATTTGTCCTGGATTGCCAAACCAGTAGTCAGTTCGGGCTGGCCATTTCACCCCCACCCGACCCGGTCACCTGTCGCTCGCTTGCCCTGCCGACCTGATGCTTAAATATCTTAAGGTATTTATTTCTTTTCTTCCCCTCCTGACTATCAGCTGTTCATACGATCAGCTGTGGCAGGTCCCCCTTGCTGAGGCCCAGAAGGTCCAAAAATGGGGGGAGTGGGGACTGCAAAAAAAAAGCGAAAAAAAAGCCACGCCAACCCAGCCACATGGCCACGCCCCACCTAGCCACACCCCACCAAGCCACGCCCACAGAACTTTTAGCACAAAATTTCGAATCCCACCGCCGCCGGAGATGCACCGCCTCTGATTAGAATTACCTGCGGTTTTTCAGGTCGGTTTGGAGGTTTTTCAAGAAGGGACTGGACAACCGAGGGTCTGGAACGGTATGGGGTGGGTGGGGTCTCCTGCTGGAGCAGGGGGTTGGACTAGATGACCTCCAGGGTCCCTTCCAGCCCTTGGAGTCTAAGATCATATGATTCTCGACTGGCCTTCGGAAGTCAATCACCATCAACAAGGTTGATTCCTCCATCCACTTCCAGAATTCTCCATCCGGCATGCTTTAAGACGGATGGACCTCCACTCCAGTGGTGAGATTCAATTTTTTTTTTCTACTACTGGTTCTGGGGGTGTGGCATGGTGGCAGAGGTGGACTTCAGCTGGTTCTGACCGGTTCTGGAGAACCGGGAGCGGAGATTTGGAGTAGTTCAGAAGAACCGGCCAATCCCACCTCTGACTGGCCCCGCCAACCCCAATCTCTTCTCTGCCTCCCATCGAGTCCCAGCTGATCGGCTGGGTCTCCTTTGGTTGCCCTGCACAGGAGAACGGAGCTGGAAAGCAGGTCAGTCAGGTGCAGAGGGAATGGGGATTTTGCAGTATCCTTTCCCTGCCACGCCCACCAAGCCACACCCACAGCTGATCGGCTGGGTCTCCTTTGGTTGCCCTGCACAGGAGAACGGAGCTGGAAAGCAGGTTAGTCGGGTGCGGAGGGAAGGGGGATTTTGCAGTATATCCTTCCCCTGCCACGCCCACCAAGCTACACCCACAGAATGCCATGCCCACCAAGCCACACCCACAGCTGATCGGCTGGGTCTCCTTTGGTTGCCCTGCACAGGAGAACGGAGCTGGAAAGCAGGTTAGTGAGGTGCGGAGGGAATGGGGATTTTGCAGTATCCTTTCCCTGCCACGCCCACCAAGCCACACCCACAGGTGATCGGCTGGGTCTCCTTTGGTTGCCCCGCACAGGAGAAAGGAGCTGGAAAGCAGGTTAGTCAGCCTTCAAGATCTTCTTCTATTGCTTTGCATCTTTCGGCTGCCGTAAGTAACAGGGGGAGGAGGGTGGGATAGTATGGGAAGCGAGCTGGAGGTGGTACAAACTAGCATTGTATAAACTGAGGAGGGGGGAATAGGACGTTCTTGCTTAGGTTTCTATTTCTTGCGTAGCTTTCTCTTCTCTGCGCAGCTGCAAATCTTTATCCAAGCATGCCAAGGTCAACGGATAGAAACTTCATCACCACCTGAAGATGCCCACGTGATGATGTTACGTCTCCCCTTTAATTGCAGGAGGGCAAAACGAAACAGGCAGTTCACAAACCAAAAAGCAGACCCTCCCAAAAGGACTCTGGAAGGGTTTCCAGTCCTCAGCAATAAATCCAAACTCTGTCCGGCAAACCTGACGTGGCCATCAATCCCAAAGCCTCAAAGAGTTCTCTCCGTGTGTTCACTCCCATAATTCACTTGGCTTCTGGCAAAGCTCGCCAGCCAAGCCGTTTCCTTTTATCCTCTATGAGGGCGTGTTAATCTCCTTAATTAATCACTGGCTCGACGCCTCCTTCCTAATTGAGATTGACGCCTCATCCTACGTCTGTTACGCACATCTAGCCAGGTTCTTTCCAAAGACTCCTCCCCACTAGAAAAGTCTCGCAAGTATTCCTGGTTAGCTATTCCCGGCTGTTGCTCAGCCAGAGGAGACGAATCAGAGGAGGTCGAAAGTCCTGACAGCTCTATTAAATCAGGTTCGTCTCTCCTAGTTAAATCCATTTCCTCATCCTGACTGCAATCCAAATCGCTCAAAAGAGCCGGCTCATAATTTACTGCCATTTCCTCTTCGCTTGAGCTCACATCTGCCAACGGAACAGATTCCAACTCCGGAGTCACAACATGATGACATTCACAACTTTTAATTGGAAGAACCATTTGAACCTTTTGAGGGGGTGGGATAGATCAACTCCATCACTTTGCATATGTGGTTTACGTGCCTAATTCCTCAGATTCAGAATTCTACGGTAGCTACCACTTCATTTCCAGTAAAAGAGATCTTTTCTCTAATTAAAAGAGTCTAAAGTATTTCTTTCTTGGATTTTGAATGGCGCGCTGTCTGGACAGCAGGTTAGTCAGGTGGGGAGGGAATGGGGATTTGGCAGTATCCTTCCCTTGCCACACCCACCAAGCCACGCCCACCAAGCCACGCCATGTCCACCAAGCCACACCCACAGAACGCCATGCCTATCAAGCCGCGCCCGCAGCTGGTCGGCTGGGTCTTTGCTTACCTGGCACAGGAGAACGGAGCAGGTTAGTGGGGGGAGGAAATGGAGATTTTACAGCGTCCTTCCCCTGCCACGCCCACCAAGCCAAGCCCACAGAACCGGTAATAATAATTTAAAAAAAAATTGAATTCTCATTTCCAGAATGATCGTCGATGGTTATGCTTGCTGTGGGATTCTGGGCGTGGAAGTTCACACTCCCGTAAAATTCCCAAGGCTGGGAATTACTGTTTTTACCGCCCCCAAATCCAAGTTTTTTAAAGCTTTGCAAACCAACTCTACTAATCTTAGAAAGTTGTACTTATGGATGGCCGGTAGAGGGAGCATCAGGACGCATTTGAGCATAAGTTTCTGAGCATGTTTATATATCCAATAATCTGCATCACAAATTTTTCTTTGGACAGAATAGAGGCTGTATAAGATCTCCAGTATTAAAACTTTTGTTCGTCTGTTGCTTGGTTTAGCTAAAAGTTCCTGGCCTGAATTTAATCCAGGAGAGGTTTCCTTGAAAACTAAGAAGTTTAGACACCCCTGGGTTAACTTTCTCTTCTGGACTTCACAATCCATCATTCCTGGCTAAAGATGGTGAAGAAACAATGTTTAGAATCAAGTATTGCCATAATTCACGAAAAGTCGGTTTTTCTAAGCAGGAGAAGTCCTGCAGAAGAACCTGGTTGCTGAGAACCTTCTCCAAAAATGAGGTTTGATTGGAATGAATCTACAGCTGTGTTTCTCAATCTTGTATCCTTTAAGATGCGTGGACTTCAATTCCCAGAATCCCCAGCCATCATGGTTTAAGAGGGAGGGCTTCCACTCCCAGAATGCCCAGCCATCATGGTTTAAGAGGGGAGGACTTCCACTCCCAGAATGCCCAGCCATCGTGGTTTCCCAGAATCCCCAAGAGCCTGCTTTGGGAGGACTTCCACTCCCAGAATCCCCAGCCAGCCTGCTTTGAGAGGGGAGGGCTTCTTTAGGGCACTCCCAGAATCCTCCAGCCAGCCTGCTTTGGAAGAATCCCCAGCCAGCCTGCTTTAAGAGGAGGACTTCCACTCCCAGAATCCCCAGCCAGCCTGCTTTAGAGAGGAGGACTTCCACTCCCAGAATCCCCAGCCAGCCTGCTTTAAGAGGGGAGGGCTTCCACTCCCAGAATCCCCCAGCCAGCCTGCTTTAAGAGGGAGGGCTTCCACTCCCAGAATCCCCCAGCCAGCCTGCTTTAAGAGGGAGGGCTTCCACTCCCAGAATCCCCCAGCCAGCCTGCTTTAAGAGGAGGACTTCCTCCCAGAATCCCCAGCCAGCCTCCTTTAAGGGGAGGGCTTCCACTCCCAGAATCCCCCAGCCAGCCTGCTTTAAGAGGAGGGCTTCCACTCCCAGAATCCCCAGCCAGCCTGCTTTAAGAGGGAGGGCTTCCACTCCCAGAATCCCCCAGCCAGCCTATTTTAAGAGGGAGGACTTCACTCCCAGAATTCCCCAGCCAGTCTGCTTTAAGAGGAGGACTTCCACTCCCAGAATCCCCCAGCCAGGATGCTTTAAGAGGAGGACTTCCATTCCCAGAATCCCCCAGCCAGCCTGCTCTAAGAGGAGGGCTTCCACTCCCAGAATCCCCAGCCAGCCTGCTTTAAGGGGGAGGACTTCCACTCCCAGAATCCCGCAGCCAGGATGCTTTAAGAGGGAGGACTTCCACTCCCAGAATCCCCAGCCAGTGTGCTTTAAGAGGGGTGGGCTTCCACTCCCTGAATCCCCAGCCAGGATGCTTTAAGAGGGAGGACTTCCATTCCCAGAATCCCCAGCCAGCCTGCTCTAAGAGGGAGGGCTTCCACTCCCAGAATCCCCCAGCCAGCCTGCTTTAAGAGGGGAGGACTTCCACTCCCAGAATCCCCCAGCCAGGATGCTTTAAGAGGAGGACTTCCACTCCCAGAATCCCCCAGCCAGTGTGCTTTAAGAGGGGTCGACTTCCACTCCCAGAATCCCCCAGCCAGCCTGCTCTAAGAGGGGAGGGCTTCCACTCCCAGAATCCCCCAGCCAGGATGCTTTAAGAGGAGAGGACTTCCACTCCCAGAATCCCCAGCCAGCCTGCTCTAAGAGGGAGGGCTTCCACTCCCAGAATCCCCCAGCCAGGATGCTTTAAGAGGGAGGACTTCCACTCCCAGAATCCCCAGCCAGGATGCTTTAAGAGGGGAGGACTTCCACTCCCAGAATCCCCCAGCCAGTGTGCTTTAAGAGGGTCGACTTCCACTCCCAGAATCCCCCAGCCAGCCTGCTCTAAGAGGGGAGGGCTTCCACTCCCAGAATCCCCAGCCAGGATGCTTTAAGAGGGAGGACTTCCACTCCCAGAATCCCCAGCCAGTGTGCTTTAAGAGGGGTGGGCTTCCACTCCCTGAATCCCCAGCCAGGATGCTTTAAGAGGGGAGGGTTTCCACTCCCAGAATCCCCCAGTCAGCCTGCTTTAAGAGGGGAGGCCTTCCACTCCCAGAATCCCCCAGCCATTATGCCTTAAGAGAGGTGGGCTTCCACTCCCATAACCCCCCAGCCAGCCTATTTTAAGGGGGCGGATTTCCACTCCCAGAATCCCCCAACCAGCCTGCTTTGAGAGGGCTAAGCCTTAATTCCTAAAGCTAGGGAATTCTGGGAGTTGAAGTCCATCCCTTTTAAAGTGGCTAAGACTGAGAAACACCGGTTAGAAGGCTTGAAAGAATCCAACCAACCGTCTCCATCCAACCTTGGCAACCTTGGAGAAGATGGGCATAGGACTTGGGTGGCTTCTTCTTCTTGAGAAGATCTACGAAGGGGTGAACATTTGCCAGAGGCTCCGCTTAACAGCGTAGAAAGTCAGCACTCACCCTTTAAAGGTGACGTTTCCCATCGCACATCTCTGGTGGTCTTTTCCGGCTCTAGGAAATATTAAATAATATTAAATATTAAAAAGGCAGAATATTATACCCCCCTGGATGAGAAAAGGAGCAAGGTGCTCTTGGAAAGCCCCAGAAAGACCAAGGACCTCCTCTCTGCAAGACAAAAGATGGGATCAGCCCTCACTCAAGATCCAAACCGGGACAAAGCCATTCAGCCATGATAGGAATTGTTAGGAATGTGAGTCACCTAACAGCTATTTGGGTTAGAAATATATAAACCAGGATAAACATTTTAGTACTATATCTTTACGTGAATGCAAGAGCATGCATTTGGGTGTGGTTTCTCAAACAGCCATAAGACGGAGCCAGAAACCTGGGTTGTTTTAGTCTTAGTCTCAGAAGAGAGTGTGAGTAAGTTTCCGTTTCCTTCTGTTGGAAAGTATTGCAGTTCCTCCATTTTTCCTAATTGATTGATATTACTGGACTTGATGTAAGTTTGTTATTGAACTGTTTTTTGACACTGGACTTTGATATTTGGATTATCCCTGGGTTGAAAAACTGACTGATTTTACCTGTGAATGACTTTTGGACAGCCTATTTTGGACTTTGCTTAAACCTTTCTGGAAGTAAAAACCTACATTTACTGTATAGTGTATCTGTGTGCTCTGTGTGTATTATTCCAACACTACTCTCTATACGTTTCCCTGTATGCGCTCATTCTCCTAACGGGGAATTACCTCAACAGGAATTGCCCAAAGCCCCTTCATTACTTCACCCAGCGAGCTTGGGACTCAAGACAACCTACAAAGTTATCCTGGCTTGGCCCCAGGGGAGCCTGAGAACCCGCCAGGATATATTTTTTGCCGCAGGAACAGGAAGCAAGTTCAAAGCCCCCTCTCTCACCCATGTGCTTTTTTGGGGGGGGGGCAAGAGCTTAAAAACCATGTGCTGCTGTCCTCCAGGAAGAAAAATAACAGAGTTGGAAGGGACCCTGGAGGTCTTCTAGTCAACCCCCCCCCCGGCTCAGGCAGGAGAAGCTATACTATTTCAGACAAGTGGCTGTCCAGTCTCTTCTTAAAAACTTCCAGTGATGGAGAAGGAAGGAAGGAAGGAAGGAAGGAAGGAAGGAAGGAAGGAAGGAAGGAAGGAAGGAAGGAAGGAAGGAAGGAAGGAAGGAAGGAAGGAAAATAAGGAGAAGGAAGGAAGGACAGAAGGAAGGAAGGAAGGAAGGAAGGAAGGAAGGAAGGAAGGGAGCAAGGAAGGAAGGGAGGAAGGAAGGAAAATAAGGAGAAGGAAGTAAGGACAGAAGGAAGGAAGGAAGGAAGGAAGGAAGGAAGGAAGGAAGGAAGGAAGGAAGGAAGGAAGGAAGGAAATAAGGAGAAGGAAGGAAGGACAGAAGGAAGGAAGGAAGGAAGGAAGGAAGAAGGAGAAGGAAGGAAGGAAGGAAGGAAGGAAGGAAGGAAGGAAGGAAGGAAGGAAAATAAGGAGAAGGAAGGAAGGAAGGACAGAAGGAAGGAAGGAAGGAAAATAAGGAGAAGGAAGGAAGGACAGAAGGAAGGAAGGAAGGAAGGAAGGAAGGAAGGAAGGAAGGAAGGAAGGAAGGAAGGAAGGAAGGAAGGAAAGAAGGAAAGAAGGAAAAATAAGGAGAAGGAAGGAAGGACAGAAGGAAGGAAGGAAGGAAGGAAAATAAGGAGAAGGAAGGAAGGAAGGAAGGAAAATAAGGAGAAGGAAGGAAGGAAGGAAAATAAGGAGAAGGAAGGAAGGACAGAAGGAAGGAAGGAAGGAAGGAAGGAAGGAAGGAAGGAAGGAAGGAAGGAAGGAAGGAAGGAAGGAAGGATAACAGCATAACAGAACGACAACAGAATCACAGAGTTGGAAGGCACCTTAGAGGTCTTCTAAACCAACCTCCTGTCCAAGGCAGGAGAAGAACCTATTGCATCCGGGGCAAATGGCCGTCCGTTCTTCAAGGCCTCAAGTGACGGAGCAGCCGCAGGTCCAGGAAGCAAAAGCTGTCCCACGGGTCAATTGTTCTCTTTTCATCCTATTCTCTAAGACCGGCCTTCACGGTTGGGCTCAGGTCCGGCGGGGGCCCTGGAGTCAGCCACAAAGGGCGAATTCTCCAAAGCCCCCGAAGGCAGGAGAAGAAGCAACAGATGGAAACGCATCAAGGAGAGGAGCAAGCTAGAACCGACGGTGAGAACAATAAACCCGTGGAACAGCCTGCCACCAGAAGTGGCGGGCGCTCCATCCCTGGAGGCTTTTAAGAAGAGACCGGACCAGCGACCTGTCTGACAGGATATCGGATGTCCTGTCTGAGCAGGGGGTCGGACTAGAGGACCTCCAAGGTCCCTTCCAACTCGGTTAATCTGTTAATGAACAAAGCCAACAATGAGGTGAGGAGAGAAAAACCGGCCCTACTTGTAACCAAGGTCGCTGGTGGTTTGTCTCTTCCCGTAGCAGCCTGGTCCACGGGGCCTGTTGGCTTTTGGGCTTGTGGTTCTGCTTTCTCTTCTGGATTTTCTAGTCCACCTGTCTCCTCTGCCTCCATTTCGGGCTCTGCCGTTTCTTTTTCCTGCCCGCCCGTCTCTTCTGCCTCCGTTCCCTTCGCGGCAAGGTCCTTCTCCACCGAGGGAGACTTTGAGGCCGGCTCTTCCACGTCGCGCAAGATCTTCTGCAACCGGACGGCCACCTGGGAGGGCGTAGCCAAGGCCTCCTCTTCTGGCCTGGGTTCCTCCGCAGCGGCTTCTCCTCCTCCTCCTCCTCCTCCCTCCTCCTCCTCCTCCTCCTCCTCCTCCTCCTCCTTCCAAAACAGGCTCAAGCGGGGTGGCCAGATGGTCTTTCTCGTCCACCGGTCTCTCTACTTCTTCGGAGGCGGGTTCGGGGGGGGCTTCAGGAAGGGCCCCCTCGGCGGCCTCTGGCCCTTGGGTCTCCAGCTCAGCCAGCGGCGTTTCTGCTTGAGGTTCTTCGGCTTGGCCTGGGGTTGCAAGGAGGTCTTCGGGCCCTGCTTCTGGGAGGCTGGCCTGCTGCTCCAACCCAGCTCCTTCTAGCTCGTGGGCCGCCGCTTCTCCGTTGGTGCCGAGGGCTATTTTCTCATCGGAAAGTATGTCTCTCAGGGCTCTGTTGAGGAAGGCGGCTTCCTCGGACAAGGTGCGCTCGGGGGTGGGTAGCTCCTCTGGAGGTTCTTCCTCCTCATTGTCAGGTTCCAGGTCACCCCAAAACTCCGTGAGGTCTATGTCGTCCAGTTCAACTATTGGCCCTAAAAAAGAGGAAGCACAGGGAACGTTGGCATCACATCGGCCTTCAGAGACAGAAGTTCTGAAGGAGACCTATAATAGACCGGGTGAAACCAGGCTCAATAGCAGGAGCTGGGAGGGGGATCTCAGAGTCTTAGTGGACAACCAGCTAAATAGGAGTCAGCTGTGTGCAGCAGCAGCCAAAAAAGCCAACGCAATCCTAAATTGCATGAACAGAGGGATACAATCGAGATGAAGGGAGGTGCTAATACCACTCTACAAAGCCTTAGTAAGATCACACCTAGAGTACTTCATTCAGTTTTGGTCACCATACTATAAAAAAGATGTTGAGACTCTGGAAAGAGTGCAGAGAAGAGCAACCAGGATGATGAGGGGACTGGAGGCTAAAACATACAAGAAACGGTTGAAGGAACTGGGCCTGGCTAGTCTGTCTATCTGTCTGTCTGTCTACCTATCATCTCTGTGTGTCTGTCTGTCTATCTATCCATCTATAGGGGGAACGAGGCTAAGATATATAATGAATGGTTGCAGTAATTGGGCATGGCTAGTCCATCCATCCATCCATCCATCCATCCATCCATCCATCCATCTATGTATCCTTAGTAACAGCCACACCTAGAGTCCTGCATCCAGTTTTGGTTACCACACTATAAAAAAGATGTTGAGACTCTAGAAAAAGTGCAGAGAAGAGCAACCAGGATGATGAGGGGACTGGAGGCTCAAACAGACAATGAACCTTTGCAGGAACTGGGCCTGGCTAGTCTAGTCTGTCTATCTGTCTCTTTCTTTCTCCCTATCTCTCCATCCATCCATCTATCTATCCATCTATCTTATCTATCCATCCATCCATCCATCTATCCATCTATATCTCTGTGTGTCTGTTTATCCATCCATCCATCCATCCATCCATCCATCCATCCATCCATCCATCCATCCATCCATCTGTCTGTCTCTCTCCCTCTCTCCTTAGTAAGGCCACACCTAGAGTCCTGCATCCAGTTTTGGTCACCACACTATAAAAAAAGATATTGAAACTCTGGAAAGAGTGCAGAGAAGAGCAACCAGGATGATGAGGGGACTGGAGACTAAAACATACAATGGACGGTTGCAGGAACTGGGCCTGGCTAGTCTAGGGAAGAGAAGGACCAGGGGAGACAGGAGAGCATCTTCCAATATTTGGGGGGCTACCCCAGAGAGGAGGAGCTATTTTCTAAACCAAGGAATAATGGATGGAAACTGACCAAGGAGAGATTCAACCTGGAAATAAGGAGGAATTTTCTGACAGGGAGAACAACCAACCCACGGAATAGAAGTTGCCTTCGGAAGTTGTGGGAGTTTCATCCCTGAAGATTTTTAAGAAGAGGTTGGACTGTCATTGGTCAGAAATGGTGTAGGGTCTCCTGCTTGTGTGTGTGTGTGTGTGTGTGTGTGTGTGTGTGTGTGTGTGGACTAGATGACCTCCAAGGTCCCTTCCAACTCCGTTATTCTGCTATTATTCTGTTATTCGGAAGTTGTGGGAGTTTCATCCCTGAAGATTTTAAAGAAGAGGTTGGACTGTCGTCGGTCAGAAATGGTGTAGGGTCTCCTGCTTGGGTGGCGGCGGGGGGGTTGGACTAGACAACCTCCAGGGTCCCTTCCAACTCTGTTCATGGCTTAGTCAAGCCCGTCCTGCTTACATTTCCTTGGGTTGCAGTAAATCTCCTTGGCCAGATCCGAACTGCTCTGGTAGAACTTCTGCAGGAGCGACAAGACCCTCGGTCTGTCCAAGAGTCCCAGCTAGGAGAAGGAGAGAAAAGCCACGGTCAAGAGCAAGCCAACTTTTCATGAGTTTGTTGCACCTCCGGTTGCATCAAACCACGATGAGAGGCCCTCGGAAACCCTTTTATCAGCTCGCAGTTCGACACCAGGGAGGGCCCCACTGCTCTGGCTCGGCTTATCCCAGAGAGCAGCAACAAGCTGGGGAATCCTGTGGGGGCCTCCACCACATCCAGGCCACCTTAAACCCCTCCCCCGAAGCCCTTTGTGGTGGCCCACCAGTGGCCAGCAGAGCTGGTGGCAGACTCGGACAGCGAGGAGGTTGGGGAGGAGCATGGGTCAGTCCTGGAGTCTGGGGAAGGCTCCAACGAGGGCTCTGTATCGGAGACAGAGATAGGGTCAGCGCCCTCCGGCATTTCCCAGCTGCCTTCGGAGTCAGAGATAAGTGGGGAAGAAGAACAGCTGGAGCCTGTTTCCCAGTGTGCGCATGCATAGAGATGCCAGAAGAAGGGAGCAGCTGAGGAAAAAGAGGCAGAGATGGGGCTAGAGCCGTCCGACAGTTATCAGCTGCCTTCCGAGTCGGAGATCAGTGGGGAAGAAGAACAGCTGGAGCCTGTTTCCCAGTGTGTGCATGCACAGAGCTGCCAGAAGAAGGAACAACTGAGGAAAAAGAGGCAGAGATGGGGCCAGGGACATCCAACAGTTATCAGCTGCCTTCCGAGTTGGAGATCAGTGGGGCAGAAGAACAGCTGGAGCCTGTTTCCCAGTGTGCGCATGCACAGAGCTGCCAGAAGAAGGGAACAACTGAGGAAAAAGAGGCAGAGATGGGGCCAGAGCCGTCCAACAGTTATCAGCTGCTTTCTGAGTCAGAGATCAGTGGGGAAGAAGAATAGCTGGAGCCTGTTTCCAGTGTGCGCATGCACAGAGCTGCCAGAAGAAAGGAACAGATGAGGAAAAAGAGGCAGAGATGGGGCCAGGGACATCCAACAGTTATCAGCTGCCTTCCGAGTTGGAGATCAGTGGGGAAGAAGAACAGCTGGAGCCTGTTCCCAGTGTGCACATGCACAGAGCTGCCAGAAGAAGGGAGCAGCTGAGGAACAAGAGGCAGAGATGGGGCCAGGGACATCCAACAGTTATCGGCTGACTCCGGAGTCGGAGATCAGTGGGGAAGAAGAACAGCTGGAGCCTGTTTCCAGTGTGCGCATGCACAGAGCTGCCAGAAGAAGGGAACAGCTGAGGAAAAAGAGGCAGAGATGGGGCCAGAGCCATCCGACAGTTATCAGCTGCCTTCCGAGTCAGAGATCAGTGGGGAAGAAGAACAGCTGGAGCCTGTTCCCAGTGTGCACATGCACAGGGCTGCCAGAAGAAGGGAACAGCTGAGGAACAAGGGTCGACTTGGGAGTAAAGGCACAAGTGGACAGTGAATGGCCCCTCCCAGAGGGATTAAAAGAGGAGCAAAAGGGGAGTGAGGTTTGCAGGAGACAATTAGTTTGTTTAATTAGTGTGAAAATCTGTTCCTGCATCCTTGCCAAGTATTGTCTGCTACAGTGTGGTGTCTGAAAGATACCGGCCTGGCAACTCTCCAAGCCTGATCAAGGTCTGTAATTGTAGAATCACTTTAAAGACTGTTAGCTGGGACTTTGCTGGAGAGGAATTCCCTTTAACGTAAATAAAAGGGGTTTTATCGGAATGAGGAGTCAGCTTCATGATCTTGGCGAGGTCTAGGTCACAATACCCACCCCCCAAAATTGTTTGCCCTCTGCTTGGTGGAGCAGCTCCTTCAGGCCAGACAATCCCAAAAGACGTGGAGCAAAACTACGCACAGGATAAGACATCCCGTGAGACCTGCAAAGCCAGCGGGCAGCACAGGGAAACCCCGGCTGTTCTACCAAGGAGGTGCGTTGCGCACCAGGATACGTGACAATTGTCCATGACCATACAGGGCACAAACTGGAAATGGCCACGTGCAGGAAATGCCCTCCTTTAAGTCTACATTTTGTTTGCATTTCGGAAAGGTGTTGATGAAGAACGCTGATGGCACAGTGGTTAAAGCAGTGGTGGCTAACCTTTTGGGGGCTCCCGTGCCAAAAATTGTGCACGCACCCGCATGCTCGCACTCGTGTGCCAGCGCCCAGAAGGCAATACGCAGCCTCTACGCATGTGCGCGAAATTCCCACCCACTCCCGCCACCCTCTTACCTGCACTGCAGCTCACAGCTGATTTTCGGCCGGTTGGAGGCCTTTTTTTCGGCCTCCCAAAGGCTTGAGGAAGGCTTCTACAGGCTTTGCAGGCCGAAAACTAGCCCCCGTTTCGTCGCTTCCGGTATTTTTTGGAAAAACAGGAAGGGATGAAACCAGCCTACTTTTCAGCCTGCAAAACCTGCAGAAGCCTTCCTCAAGCCTTTAGGAGGCCGAAAAAGGCCTCCAACCGGCCCCAAATCAGCTGTGAGGCATATGCGCATGCGCAGTGAGGTAAATTTGCCTGCAGCTCGCGTGCCGTCACGAATGGCTCTGCGTGCTATCTGTGGCACGCATGCCTTAGGTTTGCCACCGTGGGGTTAGAGAGTACCGTATTGCAGGCTAAAACCGCTTGCGATAACTGGGGGGTTATTAGGTTTGCCACATCTGGCAAGGATCTTCTTAGAGAATATTGACTTAGCAGAATCAGAATAGAGCTGTTGTGGTCCACCGGCGGCCTGCGGATATGGCAGCAGAGTTGGGCGGTGCGGAGGAACATGGGCCAGTCCGGGAGTCTGGGGAAGGCTCGGACGAGAGTCCTGCATGCGACACAGAGATGGGGCCAGGGCCATCTGGGACTTACATGCGGACTCCGGAGCCTCCAGAATCTGACATCAGCGAGGCAGAGGAACAGCGGGAGCCTGTTCCCAGTGTGCGCATCCTCAAAGCTGCCAGAAGGCAAGAACAGTTAAGACAAAAGGGGTGACTTGGGAGTAAGGCTTGGAGGTGATTGGCCCCTCCCATAAGACATAAAGGAGGAGCAAAGGGACAGGAGCCCTTTGCAGGAAGCAACTTTGTTCGTACTGCTCGGTTTGAAACCTGAAGCTCCGTGTTGAATTTGTCCTCCGTTTGGCCTTGTATAACTAATTGGAAATTGAGTCGTTGGCAGCATTTCAAGGGAGATAAAGGTGAGTGCTGATCAGATTTCTCCCGAAGGACTTGGCAGGCTTCCGTGGGATTATTTACACACTGTTTGGGACTCATTATGGGCTGTGAATAACTATAATTCACAGCCATTGAAATAAAGAAAAAAGGGTTTTGGAACAGACGTGTGTCTCAATAAGCCTTGGTCAGAATGAGCTGGAAGGCTCCTTGGAGGTCTTCTAGTCCAGCCCTCCTTGGCTCACGCAGGAGGTGCTTGTCACAAAGGAGGAGACAGATCTCCTTGGCTGTACCTGCCCATATTCACAATCGAAGAAGAGCTGGACAAACATCTGCCTCCAGATGTCATGCCGGATGGCATTGCGGGCATCGTGAGAACATTGGAGCAGGTGCTTCAGCAGTTCCTGGAACAGGTCGCTGGTAAAATTGTTGACGTAAGAAAGGAGATACTGGGGAAAGAGGAAGGGAGGGGAAATATATTTGTTGGTTTGTTTGTTGGTTTATTACATTTTGTTCCTCTGTTAATTCGCTTTTTCCTGGTATTTCCATTTCTACTGCTAGATTCATATTCTCCCAAGGGATTCAGGGTGCCACATGCAGGAAGTCTGCAATCAGGATCTGAATATTTTCTGCCGCCATGTGAGGCAGCTGTTAAGTGAGTCACCCACCCAACTGTACAAACTTTTTTTGGCAGAATTTGCCCAAAGAGGAGAGGAGAAAAGAGGAGCAGAGGAGAAAGGGAGGGGGAGGGAGGGAGGGAGGAAGGAAGGAAGGAAAGTTTGGAAGAAGGGGGAGGGAAGGAGGGAGGAAGGAAAAGGAAGGAAAGAAGGAAGCAAGGAGGGAGGGAGGAAGGGAGGGAGGGAGGGAGGGAAGGAAGGAAGGAAGGAAGGAAGGAAGGAAGGAAAGTTTGGAAGAAGGGGAGGGAAGGACGAAGGAAGGAAAAGGAGGAAAGAAGGAAGCAAGGAGGGAGGGAGGAAGGGAGGAAAGTTTGGAAGAAGGGAGGGAGGGAAGAAGGAAGGAAGGAAAAGGAAGGAAAGAAGGAAGGAAGGAGGAAGGAAGGAAGGAACGTTTGGAAGAAGGGGAAGGAAGGAGGGAGGAAGGAAAAGGAAGGAAAGAAGGAAGCAAGGAGGAAGGAGGGAGGAAAAGGAAGGAGGGAGGAAGGAAGGAACGTTTGGAAGAAGGGAGGGAGGGAAGGAGAAAGGAAGGAAAAGGAAGGAAGGAAGGAAGGAAGGAGGACGGAAGGAACGTTTGGAAGAAGGGAGGGAGGGAAGGAGAAAGGAAGGAAAAAGAAGGAAAGAAGGAAGGAAGGAGCAAGGAAGAATGTTTGGAAGAAGGGAGGGACGGAAGGAGGGAGGAAGGAAAAGGAAGGAAAGAAGGAAGGAGGAAGGAAGGAAGGAATGTTTGGAAGAAGGGAGGGATGGAAGGACGAAGGAAGGAAAAGGAAGGAAAGAAGGAAACAAGGAGGAAGGAGGGAGGGAGGAAAAGGAAGGAGGGAGGGAGGAAGGAAGGAATGTTTGGAAGAAGGGAGCGAGGAGGAAGGAAAAGGAAGGAAAGAAGGAAGGGAGGGAAGGAAGGAAGTCTGAGGAACTGAAGAAGCCTCCTGGATGAGAAGCGAAAGGGTTTCAAAGACGAAACCAAGAAAACCCAGTTGCCTTTTGGGAAAAGACACTCATCTCATTGCTATCCTGACGTCGCTTCCATGGCAGGAAAGGAATCTGAAATGCCCATGGCACCGGGGGTCAAAAAAGTCAAGATGGTGGCCCGAAAACGCTAATACGAGGGTGGGGGCAGGATTTTGAGGGTGCGTTTGTGGCTGATATCTTGACTTCAAAATCACCCCGTGGAATGATCCTGCCAGGAACTACGTCCAAGAGCTTTTCAGGCATTTCCCACGTCTGTTTCGCCCTGATTCTTGGCAGAGGGGAGGGTCCCAAGCCCACCATCCTTCCGAGTTGGGTGGGGTGTGCGGAAGTCGCTCCTCCTCCTCCTCCTCCTCCTCCTCCTCCTCCTCCTCACCTGGGTGAATTCCTCTTGGTTCACCTTCACGTCCAGCGTAGCCACGGCTTCCAGCGGCCTGGAGTAGATGTCTGCACGTAGGAGAAAGTACTTGGGTGCTCAGGAGGTGGAAGGGAAGGGCCTTTTGAGGACCCTAACGGGGGAAGAGGGCTGAGTGGGGACCCCACAGGGGTTATTTGGCTGTTTGTCTGAATTGGGGGTTGTTCCTTGATTGGGGAATTGTTTGCTGCTTGCAGATTGTTGCTCTATGGTTTAGACAGACAGACAGACAGACAGACTGCAATACAGGTGAATATTTGTAGCTCAGACTTGAACTGTGGGGGTCTCTGATGATCTCTGAGCTTAGTGGTTTCCTTGCAGACGTTTCCTGACCCAACTAGGCAGCATCATC
The DNA here is from genome assembly GCF_049901715.1 of Pseudonaja textilis. Lineage (NCBI taxonomy): Eukaryota > Metazoa > Chordata > Lepidosauria > Squamata > Elapidae > Pseudonaja > Pseudonaja textilis. The sequence continues at coordinate 2,404,352 of NC_141990.1, read as the reverse complement.
AGTGCTAGAAGGGAGAGGGGTTTGTGCAGGAGGAGGAGGAGGAGGATTATGGAGGAGGAGGATTATGGAGCCCTGGGTGCTTTTTGAGCTTAGTGGTTTCCTTGCAGATGTTTCCTGACCCAACTAGGCAACGGCATCAGTGCTAGAAGGGAGAGGGGTTTGTGCAGGAGGAGGAGGAGGAGGAGGAGGAGGAGGAGGAGGAGGAGGAGGAGGAGGATTATGGAGCCCTGGGTGCCTTTTTGAGCTTAGTGGTTTCCTTGCAGACGTTTCCTGACCCAACTAGGCAGCAGCATCAGTGCTAGAAGGAGAGGGGTTTGTGCAGGAGGAGGAGGAGGAGGAGGAGGATTATGGAGGAGGAGGATTATGGAGCCCTGGGTGCTTTTTGAGCTTAGTGGTTTCCTTGCAGACGTTTCCTGACCCAACTAGGCAACGGCATCAGTGCTAGAAGGGAGAGGGGTTTGTGCAGGAGGAGGAGGAGGAGGAGGAGGAGGATTATGGAGCCTTGGGTGCCTTTTGAGCTTAGTGGTTTCCTTGCAGACGTTTCCTGACCCAACTAGGCAACGGCATCAGTGCTAGAAGGGAGAGGGGTTTGTGCAGGAGGAGGAGGAGGAGGAGGAGGATTATGGAGGAGGAGGATTATGGAGCCCTGGGTGCTTTTTGAGCTTAGTGGTTTCCTTGCAGACGTTTCCTGACCCAACTAGGCAACGGCATCAGTGCTAGAAGGAGAGGGTTTGTGCAGGAGGAGGAGGAGGAGGAGGAGGAGGATTATGGAGCCTTGGGTGCCTTTTTGAGCTTAGTGGTTTCCTTGCAGACGTTTCCTGACCCAACTAGGCAACGGCATCAGTGCTAGAAGGGAGAGGGGTTGTGCAGGAGGAGGAGGAGGAGGAGGAGGATTATGGAGGAGGAGGATTATGGAGCCCTGGGTGCTTTTTGAGCTTAGTGGTTTCCTTGCAGACGTTTCCTGACCCAACTAGGCAACGGCATCAGTGCTAGAAGGAGAGGGGTTTGTGCAGGAGGAGGAGGAGGAGGAGGAGGATTATGGAGGAGGAGGATTATGGAGCCCTGGGTGCTTTTTGAGCTTAGTGGTTTCCTTGCAGACGTTTCCTGACCCAACTAGGCAACGGCATCAGGGCTAGAAGGGAGTGGGAGAGGAGGAGGAGGAACAGCACTGGGTAGGGGGTTCCTTGATGCTGTTTGAGCTTGACTGTTGCTTTACAGACCTTTCACGACCCAGCTAGGCAACATCATCAGGGCTAGAAAGGTGTGCGGGGTTTGCTCTCTGTTCATATGGCAGTGGCTTGCCCTCTTGGTGCGGGTAGAAAATGTTCCTGGCGGCTCCTTGATTCAGCGGCGATTGACCGATTGCCTGAATTGGTAGCTCCTCGATTGGCATATTGTTTCCTGCCCGAATTCTCTCTTCCTAGCTTGATCCCCGGGCTTCGCTACGAAACAATGTGGTGGGGCTTAGTTTTTGGTGTGGAAAATAAGCGGGGGGTGGTGTGTGCAAAATTGTGCCTCTGCCTATCAGCATCCATCAGTATTCATCTGGCTGGCGTCCTGTCAGTGTGTGAGAGAGTTGAGGGCTGTTTGGAAACTGAAACAGTATTTGCTGTGTGAGCAAGGAGGAGACAGCAAGGAGCCTGCATTTGGAGCAGATTTCTTTCCAGCTGGGGTGGGGAGTAGAACTCCTTAGCATCAGAGCATGTTAATAATAATAATAATAATAATAATAATAATAATAATAATAATAATAACAACAACAACAACAACAACAACAACGGAAATACTCTAAATGTTCTGAGGGTCATTTCGCAAAATCCTTTCTTAGTGAGCACCTAGAAGCCAAGAAGTGCCTAATTTCAAGTTTGTAAGTTTTACGGTTCTGGAGATTTTGTGATGATGCATGAGGGGTATTTTGCTTTTATATATACATTTATATACATACATACATACATACATACATACATACAGGTCTTGGTGTGTTCAGGTCTTTTCCCATGTAAGGTTAAGAGTATCTTGGCGACATTTCGGCAAGGAGGTCCCACTCGCCATTTTCAGGCTGGTGCTTTGGCTTCGTGCCAGTGCAAGCAGTGTGTGATCAGAGCTGCTGTCTCTCTATAAATACTGGTGGTGGGGGCTGGTGTGCTGGGCTGGTTGGATCTATCATCTCTGTGTGTCTGTCTGTCTATCTATCCATCTATGGGGGGAACGAGGCTAAGATATATAATGAATGGTTGCAGGAATTGGACATAGCTAGTCCGTCTATCTATCTATCTATCTATCTATCTATCTATCTATCTATCTATCTATCTATCTATCTATCTATCATCTATCATCTCTGTGTGTCTGTCTGTCTATCTATCCATCTATAGGGGGAATGAGGCTAAGATATATAATGAATGGTTGCAGGAATTGGACATAGCTAGTCTATCTATCTATCTATCTATCTATCTATCTATCTATCTATCTATCTAGCTATCTAGCTATCTAGCTATCATCTATCTATCTATATTGGACATAGCTAGTCTGTCTATCTATCTATCTATCTATCTATCTATCTATCTATCTATCTATCTATCTATCTATCCATCCATCCATCCATCCATCCTTAGTAAGAGCCACACCTAGAGTCCTGCATCCAGTTTTGGTCACCACACTATGAAAAAGACTCTAGAAAAATTACAGAGAAGAGCAACCAGGAGGATGAGGGGGCTGGAGGTTGAAACACATGATGGACGGTTGCAGGAACCGGGACTGGCTGGTCCAGGGAAGAGAAGGACCAGGGGAGACAGGAGAGCATCTTCCAATATTTGAGGGAGGGGCTGCCCAAGAGAGGAGAAAAAAGGTCAAGCTATTCTCCAAGGCACCTGAAGGCGAACTGCACGGAATCATGACAACCGGTTCGATTGTACCGGTCCAAACCGGTAGTATCCCAGCCCTGGGCGTATTTCTTGGAACCCTGATTACTGGGACAGGTAGGTGCATTTTTTTTACCTGTCTCCTTGAACTGGGGCATTTTGCTGATGACCTCCAAGAAGGACTTCAGGGCACTTTGGATCTGGAAACGGAAACACACTTTCTTAAAGGCTGACCCACAAAGTCTTCTCATCCGTTCTAATGGCGCCGGTTGTTGAGATGGAACCGTTGTAAGCCGCAACATCCAGAGGTCCACCACGCTTTCGGGACCAATGTGGCCTACTGACATATTTATGTGATGACAGGTCATCCTCGATTTACAGCCAACAACTGAGACCAGAATTGATGTTGCTAAGAGGGGAAAAAAAATGTTGTGAGTTGTGCCCCATTTTACATCCTTTCTTGCCACCGTTGTTAAGTGAATCGCTGTGGTGAGGTTAGGTTGCTAAGGGAATCGGGCTTTCCCCGTTGACTGGGCTTGTCCGACGGTCACACAAGGAGATCACGGGACCCCGGGATGCTGCAGCCGTCATAACTGAGAGTCGGTTGCCAAGCACCCGAGTTTTGATCGTCTGATCCCGGGGATGTTGCAACAGTCGTAAGCGTGAAACATGGCCCTAAGTCAATTTTTTTCAGTGCCGTTGTAACTTTGAATGGTCACTAAATGAAGGGTTGTAAGTCGAGGACTAACCATACTTTTTTAAATACATTATATCTCCCTACTCAGCCCACAACTCAGAGTAGCAGATATTATCAATACAGGTAAGTCCTTGAGTTACGAACGTAAAGGAGTCGGCCCATCGCGGTCGTAACTCGTGATGGTTACCGATCTGTTGTCAACTCCTGTGGCCAAGCCAATTGTACAGGGCCTTTTTGCAGAGGTTATAAAGTGAACATCGGGGTTATTAAATAAACCAATGGTTTGCTATGGAGATTAGATAACCTCATCAGTGCTGGAAAGGAAGTCAGTTTGTCCTCTGTTTAAATGCAGCCGTTCGCCCCGTCCGTGTTAGTGGGATATGGTTTTCTCTTCCGTTGCTCCTTGACGATGGAATGACGTAATTAGGGACCTAGTTAATGAGGGAATTTTAGCTGTGGAGTCCTTCATGATTTCTGAGCTTGGTGGCGCTCTGGCAGACGTTTCATGACCCAGCTAGGTAACATCATCAGTGCTAGAAGAAAGGGGGGTTTATGGAGAAGAGGACTGTGGGCTCCTTGGTGCTCTCTGAGCTGGGTGGTTTTTTTGCAGACGTTTCATGACAGAACTAGGTAACATCATCAGTGACAGAAGGGGAAGGGGTTTGCAGAGAGAGGGGAGGAGGAGGGGAGGACTGTGGGTAGCCTTCATGTTTTCTGAGCTTGGCGGTTTTCTTGCAGACGTTTCATGACGGAACTAGGTAACATCATCAGTGCCAGAAGGGGAAGGGGTTTGCAGAGAGAGGAGGAGGAGGAGGAAGAGGAGGAGCAGGAGGAGGAGAAGGAGGAGGAGGAGGAAGAGGGGGAGGGGGACTGTGGGGTCCTTCGTGTGATCTCTGAACTTGGTTTTCCTGCGGACATTTCATGACCCAACTAAGCAACATCATCAGTGTTAGAAGGGGGTGGGGTTAGAGAAAAAACTGTGGGGTCCTTGGTGTTTTTCTTGCAGATGTTTTACGACTCAGCTAGCTCATCAGCAGGGCTAGGAGGGAAGAGGAGGAGGAGGAGGAGGAGGAGGAAGAAGAGGAAAGAGGAGGAGGAGGAGGAGGAGGAGGAGGAGGATTGTGGGATCCTCCTCCTCCTCCTCCTCCTGAGGTTGGAGGTTTTCTTGCAGGCATTTCAGCACCCAGCTAGGTAACATCATCAGTGTTAGAATGGGGGGGTGTGCAGAGAGAGGAGGAAGAGGAGGGGTGGGAGGAGGAGAAGAAGAAGAGGAGGAGGACTGTGAGGTCCTTGGTGATCTCTGAACTGGGTTTTCCCGCAGACATTGCATGACCCAGCTAGGTAACATCATCAGTGTTAGAAGGGAGTAGGGGCAGGAGCAGGAGGAGGAGTGGGGGTTCTTGGTGCTTTCTGAGCTTGGCTGTTTTCTTGCAGACCTTTCACGACCCAGCTAGGTAACCTCATCAGTGCTAGAAGGAAGTAGGGCTTCCTCGCTGTTTATGTCCTCTCGGTGTTCCTGCCTTGATTCGGCTGGTTGTTTATTGTTTGTCTGCGTTGGTAGTTGTACGTTTCGTGATTCTTGGTCTAGTATTGATCTTGGGGTTGCTTTCGGGGTGTCCGTGGTTGGCACGGAGGTCTTCCGTCCTTCCTCTTTCCTTTTCGGAGTTTTGATATCCTCTTTTGAATGGTGTGTAGATGTCATTTACCTTCAGGTGCCTGTTGATGGCTGGAGTGTTTGAGGGCGAGGTTTCCCCGGAATTGTCTGGCATTTTGGGCCTTGGCTTGGTCAAAGGACGTTCCTGGTTTGTCATTTGCCAGTTCAAACCATGGTGAAATGAAGGAATTTTTCCTAATTGATCAGTCTTCGCTGCTGTGTGTTCACAATATTTATTGATTTTGAGCGCTGTTATTCATAAACCAAGAAAAGTTAGTACACAAGTGACTTCATTTTATACCGTTTCTCGGAAGGGATTTTTTCCCACGTTCCGCTTCATGCTTCAGAAGTAGAGGCGGTATTCGGCTGGTTCGGACTGGTACTACAGAACCGGTACCGGAAACTTGGAGTCGTTGGGAGGACCGGCCAATCCCACCTCTGACTGGGCCCCGCCAACCCCCATCTCTTCTCTGCCTCCCATGGAGTCCCAGCTGATCGGCTGGGTCTCCTTGGGTTGCCCTGCATAGGAGAATGGAGCTTGGAAGCAGGTTAGTGGGGAGGGGAGGGGAGAGGGATTTTGCAGTATATCCTCCCCCTGTCACGCCCACATCTGACACGCCCACCAAGCCACACCATGGCCACTAAGCCACACTCATAGCTGATCGGTTGGGTCTTCTTGCGTTGCCCTGCCCAGGAGAACAGAGCTGGAAAGCAGGTTAGTGGGGTGGGAAGGGGGATTTAGCAGTATATCCTTCCCCTGCCACGCCCACAAGCCACGCCCACCAGGCCACGCCCACAGGACCGGTAGTAAAACAAAATGGAATCCCACCACTGTTCAGAATGCCTTCCTTCCTTCTCTGACCCCTCCCCCCCCCAGTTAGTGACCATTCAACTCGGGACCGTTTTTCACACTTACGACCGTTGCAGCGTCCCCATTGGTGACATGTCCAAAACTCAGAGGCTGGGCAACTGACTCGTATTTATGACGGTCGCATTGTCCCCGGGGGTCACGCGATCCCCTTTTGTGACCTTCGGACGAGCAAAGTCCGTGGGGCAGCCGGATTCACTTAACAACCATGTCACTAACTTAACCGGGACAGTGATTCGCTTCGCCAGGGGAAGAAAGGCCGTAAAAGGGGACCGAACTCGCTTAACCGATGTCTCGCTTAGCAACGGAAATGTTGGGCGCCACTGGGGTCGTAAGTCGAGGGCTAGCGGCATGAAGCGGCGGGATCTGGATTGGGCCCAAAGGCATCTCCCTCCTCCCCCCCACCCCACCCCGTCTGCCGAAGACAGTTTTCCTTCCGAAATTGGTCCCCGGTGCCAAGAAAGGTTGAGGGATCCCTGTGTTATAGTACAACTCGGTGTAGGTGTGGGTGTGTCCAAATGAACCAGTTTTGATCAGGGGTGGGATTCAAATTGTTTTTTACTACCGGCTCTGTGGCTGTGGCTTGGTGGGCGTGGCTTGGTGGGCGTGGCAGGGGAAGGATATACTGCAAAAAATCTCCCTTCCCTCCGCACCCTGACTAACCTGCTTTCCAGCTCCGTTCTCCTGGGCAGGGCAACCAAAGGAGACCCAGCCGATCAGCTGTGGGTGTGGCTTGGTGGGCATGGCATTCTGTGGGTGTAGCTTGGTGGGCGTGGCAGGGAAGGATATACTGCAAAATCCCCTTCCCTCCGCACCCGACTAACCTGCTTTCCAGCTCCGTTCTCCTGGGCAGGGCAACCCAAGGAGACCCAGCCGATCAGCTGGGACTCGATGGGAGGCAGAGAAGAGATTGGGGTTGGCGGGGCCAGTCAGAGGCGGCATTGGCCAGTTCTCCAAACTACTCAAGATGTCTGGTCCTGGTTCTCCAGAACTAGTCAGAACCAGCTGAATGCCACCTCTGGTTTGAGGTATACATGTACAGTACAAATAAGAAACCGATCCTATATAAAGAGATAGGTAGGGCGGATCAGGTGTTGAGACAAAAAACAGGCTTCGACTCCCTTTGAAAAGAAAAAAGCTGGCTAGCTGTTAAGAGTGAATATTCCTCCCTCTCTTTCCTTCCTTCCTTCCTTCCTTCCTTCCTTCCTTCCTTCCTTCCTTCCTTCCTTCCTTCCTTCCTTCTTCCCTCCCTTCCCTCCCTTTCCTCTCTTTCTTTCCTTCCTTCCTTCCTTCCTTCCTTCCTTCTTTACTCCCTCCCTTCTTCCCTCCCTTCCCTTCCCTCTCTTTCCTTCCTTCCTTCCTTCTTTCCTTCTTCCCTCCCTCCCTCCCCTTCCCTCTCTTTCCTTCCTTCCTTCCTTCGTTCTTTCCTCCCTTCCTTCCTCCCTCCCTTCCCTTCCCTTCCCTTCCCTTCCCTTCCCTTCCCTCTCTTTCCTTCCTTCCTTTCTTCTTTCCTTCCTCCCTCCCACCCTTCCCTTCCCTCTCTTCCTTCCCGGGGCGGGTGGGCTTCAAAAAATTTAGAAACCAGTTCTCTGCCCTGGTTGCTGGGGAGCGTGGCCATGGTGGATGTGGTCTAGTCAGCCTCCTTCACTATGTGAGGGGGGGGATTTTCACCCTCCCTGAGCCTCCAAGCCCACCCTGCACCTACCTGGCATCCAAAATGGGCTGCTTGGGGACTCCTGGGAGGAGTAGGGTGGGGGTTCGGCGAATCGGATGTAAAATTAGCATCCGGTGCGCCCAAACCAGTGTGAACCGTTCTCAGTCCATCCCTGCTTCCTTCCCTTCCCCCCCTTCCTCTCTTTCCTTCCTCTCCTTCCTTCCTTCCTTCCTTCCTTCCTTCCTTTCCTTCCCTCCCCCCTTCCTTTCTTTCCAGGCTGAGCCTCTGCTTTGCATGCGGAAGTTCCCAGGTTGGGTGCCCAGGATGGCCTTTCACCACATTGGCCCTTCCAGTTGGCCCTTAAAAGTGGGAGTCGGTTTCTTTGGGGATGGTGGTGGGATTGAGCATGAAGAAACGTTGGAGGAGCGGGGTGGGTGGGGAGGAAGAAAGATAAAAATGAAGAGGAGGAGGAGTGGGGGAGAAAGGGAAGGAAAAGGAGGACCAAAGAGAAAGAGGAGAAGGGAGAAGGAAAAGAGGATGAAAGAAAAGAAAGATGAAAATGAGGAGGAGGAGGAGGAAAAAGAGAAAGAGGAGAAAAGAAAAGAGAAGGAGGCAAAGACGGAGATAAAAAAGAAGAGGAGGAGGAGGAGGAAGAAGGAACAGAAAAGAGAAGAGAAGGAGAGGAGAAGAAAGATAAAAAGGAAGAGGAGGAGGAAGAAAAAGAGGAACGGAAGAGAAGGAGAGGCGAAGAAAGATAAAAAGGAAGAGGAGGAGGAAGAAAAAGAGGAACAGAAAAGAGAAGGAGAGGAAAAGAAAGATAAAAAGGAAGAGGAGGAGGAAGAAAAAGAGGAACGGAAAGAGAAGGAGAGGCGAAGAAAGATAAAAAGGAAGAGGAGGAGGAAGAAAAAGAGGAACAGAAAGAGAAGGAGAGGAGAAGAAAGATAAAAAGGAAGAGGAGGAGGAAGAAAAAGAGGAACAGAAAGAGAAAGAGAAGAAGGAGAAGGAGAGGAGAAGAAAGATAAAAAGGAAGAGGAGGAGGAAGAAAAAGAGGAACGGAAAGAGAAGGAGAAGGAGAAGGAGAAGGAGAGGAGAAGAAAGATAAAAAGGAAGAGGAGGAAGAAGAAAAAGAGGAACGGAAAGAGAAGGAGAAGGAGAAGGAGAAGGAAAAGGAGAGGCGAAGAAAGATAAAAAGGAAGAGGAGGAGGAAGAAAAAGAGGAACAGAAAGAGAAAGAGAAGAAGGAGAAGGAGAGGAGAAGAAAGATAAAAAGGAAGAGGAGGAGGAAGAAAAAGAGGAACAGAAAGAGAAGGAGGAAGAAAAAGAGGAACAGAAAGAGAAAGAGAAGAAGGAGAAGGAGAGGAGAAGAAAGATAAAAAGGAAGAGGAGGAGGAAGAAAAAGAGGAACAGAAAGAGAAAGAGAAGAAGGAGAAGGAGAGGAGAAGAAAGATAAAAAGGAAGAGGAGGAAGAAGAAAAAGAGGAACAGAAAGAGAAGGAGAAGGAAAAGGAGAAGGAGAGGAGAAGAAAGATAAAAAGGAAGAGGAGGAGGAGACAGAGTAAGAGGAGAAAGAAAGGAGAAAGAGAAGGAGAAGAAGTAGAAAGAAAGACAAAATAGAAGAGGAGGAGGGGGAGGAGAAGAATGTTTTGAATAAACCATCAGACAAACAAACAAACAATAAACAATAGCATGCTCAAGGGACCACCAAGAAAAAAATTATACTCCCACACTGATAAGAGAACCATCCTCCTTCCTTCCAGCACTGATAATGTTACCTAGTCAGCTCATGAAACGTATGCAAGTACACCACCAACCTCTGGCCGCTTACTATTCCTACTCTGCTATTCTGTTATTTATTTAGCTCCAGGGACCCTATAGTATAGTTGCGCCCTGGGTTCAAATATCCTCTTCTATTGGTACTACACATTACAGGTAGTCCTCAACTTACAACAACAGTTCACTTAGTGGCCGTTGGAAGCCACTGAAAAAAAAAGGGACTTATGGCCATTTTTGACAGTTGCAACCATTGCAGCCTCTGTCCTCTTGGTCATATGATCAAAATTCGGCCCCTTGGCAAGCAGCTCATATTTATTATGGCCACAGGGCCCCATGTGTGTGTGTGTGTGTGCGTGTCTGTGTGTGTCTGTGTCTGTGTGTCATGTGATCCCCCCTTTTGCGAGCTTCTGACAATGTCAGTGAGGAAATTATGACATTCCCTTAATAATCCTGCTACTAATTGAAGAACTCCGGCGATTCGCTTAACGACAGTGATGAGAAAGGTCGTCAAATGGGGCTAAACGCACTTAACAGCTGTCTCATTCAGCAACCTAAATTTGGGGGCTCTTTTGTGGTCCTCGGGCGAGGATTTACCTGTAGTAAGTTGTGTGAACCAGGATAATTCAGGTCTGGGGGCACAAATTGTTGGGTACTGAACCCGGGAACCAAAGCAGAGGTCTGACCATCCAACTCAACCTCCCCATAGATACTTCCTCTAGTTATAGGGCAGGACGGGGTCTTCAAACGTGACGGCTTTAAGACTTGCGGACTTCAACTCCCAGAATTCCTCCTTCAGTCATGTTAGCTCAGGAATTCTGGGAGTTGAAGTCCACAAGTCTTAAACTTGCCAAGTTTGAAGACCCTTGCTTGAAGGCCTGTGGACTTCTACTCCCAGAATCCCTCAGTCAGCATGCTTTAAGAGGAACAGGCCTCAATTCCCAGAATTCCTCAGCTAGCATGCTTTAAGGCAGGGGTCTTCGAACTGAACAGCTTTAAGACTTGTGGACTTCAGTTCCCAGAATTCCTCCTCTAGTCACACTAGCTCAGGAATTCTGGGAGTTGAAGTCCACAAGTCTTAAACTTGCCAAGTTTGAAGACCCTTGCTTGAAGGCCTGTGGACTTCAACTCCCAGAATCCCTCAGTCAGCATGCTTTAAGAGGAACAGACCTCTCAATTCCCAGAATTCCTCAGCTAGCATGCTTTAAGGCAGGGGTCTTCCAACTGAACAGCTTGAAGACTGGTGGACTTCAGTTCCCAGAATTCCTCCTCTAGCCACACTAGCTCAGGAATTCTGGGAGTTGAAGTCCACAAGTCTTAAACTTGCCAAGTTTGAAGGCCCTCGGTGTAGGGTCTGAAAACGTGGTGACTACGAGTTGTGGACTTCCAGCTCCCAGAATTCCTCTGGCTGAGGAATTCTGGGAGCTGAAGGCCGCAACTCGTCAAGTCACCGTGGTTGAAGGCTCTTGCTAATGGGATTCAGAGAAGCTTCCAATCCTGTGTTTGTGGAATGACCCCCAGGGGAAACCGGAGCAGACCAGCGGCTGGCCTTCTCCTCTGGCTTGGTTCCCATATCCTACTTGCTGACCAAAAGCTCTCGAGATGCCTTCAAACAAAGATCTGGCTAGCGGAAAGGGTGGGTGGGAGGAGAGGAAGGAGAATGCCAGCCTTCTGTTACTTCTGGGGTGGCCCCGAATCATCCTCCCCAGTTACCAGCGCCAGCGGTAGCTGTCCGGTGGCATCCAGGGTCCATTCGTGGAACTGCACCGCTAAGGCCTGCTCGCGCAGTTGGTTGACCTGAGCTTTGATGTTCTCCACGTCCTCCCGGTGACGCCGTTTTTCTTCCACCAAGTTCTTCATCTGAGCCAACCTGGAGGGCACAAGACGGGACGTGGTTAAGTCAGAAGAAGTCAAATCACAGAAAAAAAAAAAAAAACAGAGTCGGAAGGGGCCTCGGAGGTCATCTAGTCCAGGGGTCGCCAACCGGTAGGCTGGGGGCCACTGGTGGTCCGTGAGAAAAGGTTGGTGGTCTGCAGAGAAATGTCCCCCTCCCCAAAGCCATGAATCCAGGCTGCACAGGAACACAAGGCCCACATGTCCCGCGGGGACACAAGGCTTGTGTCGCTTGTATTGTGAATGCCACGAGGTAGTGAGGGGAGGGGGAAAGGGTGGAGGCGGGGAACTGGCCCCACTCGCACCACACGCCTGGCCTGACCACCGGGCTACTTCTGTCCGCTTCTTTCTTCGTCTGCTTTTGGCTGCATGCAAGGAAAGCAGCCAAAGTCTTTCTTTCTCTCCCCCAAACTCCGCCAGAAATGAGTCTTTGGGGCCCTGCAAGGCCTCCTGCTCCAAGAGGCTCACAAAGACTCATTTCTGGC
>NC_141990.1:2377475-2387475 GCF_049901715.1 Pseudonaja textilis | reverse complement strand
CTAATTTTAGCTGCCCGCAATCTTGCACGGGCCTTCCAGCCCTCCCTTCGGCAGGATCCGGCAGCGTAAATGTTTGTGGTTGCTAAGTGACAGTTGGTAGAGAGTGGCCGGGGGGGGGGGGGGCATCCATCTTCTCGGGCAGCTGGGAATGGCGAGTGAGCCAACGTTCTCATCGTGGTTTCATCTCGGGCTTGTGAAGAACCAGGAAAGAACGAGAGGGGCGGGTAGGCGGGTGAGAGGAAAGCCCCACCTTTTGTGGGGAGAGGGTCCTGGGTCTTCTGGAGCAGGGGTGTCAAACCCCATTGGGTTGGGGGCCATAGGAGGGTTGTGTTTGAGCTTGGAGGGAGGGAAGGAGAGAAGGAGGGATGGCCCTGGTGGGGTCACATGGGATTTGTGAGGGGGACGCCTGGGGTGGCCAAGGGCTAGGGAGGACTTCCCTGAGAGGCCCTCCCTCATTCTCATTATAATGTCCTTCCTTCCTTCCTCATCTTCCTTCCTTCCTTCCTTCCTTCCTTCCTTCCTTCCTTCCTTCCTTCCTTCCTTCCTTCCTTCCTTCCTTCCTTTTTTCCCTTTCCCATCTTTCTCCCTTTCACCCTCCCTTTCTCCCACCCACTATTTCCTTCCTTCCTCCCTCTTTTCCTTTTCCCATCTTCCTCCCTCCTTCTCCTTCCTTCCTCCCTCCCTTCCTCCCCTTTTGCTTTTCCCATCTTCCACCCCTCCCTCCCTCCTTTTCTTTCTCTCTCCCACTCCTCCCTTCCTCCCTCCCTCTCTTCTTTTCCTTCCCCTTTTCTCTCCCTCCTTCTCCTTCCTTCCACCCTCCCTCCATCCTTTCCTTTCTCTCTCTCTCTCCTTCCTTCCTTCCACCCTCCCTCCCTTGTGCTCATCATGACTTCTATCCAATCTTTGCAAACCAAGGTCAGTTGTATAGCGTGGGCCAGCATGGGCATCGTTATACAGTTCTACAGAGGAAGGATTGAGTCTGTCATCTGCTCCTCTATAATTGTCTGGTTTGGTTCTTCAACCCAACAGGACAGACACGGACTCAGAGAGGAATTAGGATTGCAGAAAAAACAATGGCTACCAACCTGCCTTCCATGGAGGACCTGTATAAACTGCACGAGCCAAAAAGAGGGCTGGGAAAATATCTACACACCCCTCACATCCCGGACATAAACTGTTACAACTCCTACCCTCAAAACGACGCTATAGAGCCCTGCACACCAGAACAACAGGCACAAGGACAGTTTTTCCCCGAAAGCCATCCCTCTGCTAAACAAGTAATTCCCTCAACACTGTCCAACTATTTACAAAGTCTGCACTACTATCACTATTAATCTTCTCATCACTCCTTATCGCCCATCCCCTCCCACTTGTGACTGTATGATTGTAACTTGGTCGCTTGTATCCTTACGATTTATATGGACTGTTTCCTGGTATGATTTGATTCCCTATTTGTACACTATGATTATTATTAAGTGTCGCACCTGATGATTCTTGACTCTAGACGGATATATCTTTTCTTTTATGTGCACTGAGAGCATTTGCACCAAAGACAGAATTCCTTGTGTGTCCAATCATACTTGGCCAATAAAGAATTCTGTTCTATTCTATTCTATTCTATTCTATTCTATTCTATTCTATTCTATTCTATTTTTCTACTCTACTCTACTCTACTCTACTCAATTCTACTCTAATATATTCTATTTGCTATCCCATTCCATCCCATCCCATCCTATTTAAATTCTATTCTTATATCCTTCTATTCTATTCTATTCTATTCTATTCTATTCTATTCTATTCTATTCTATTCTATTCTATTCTATTCTATTGTACCCTATGACTGTCATTAAGTGTTGTACCTGATAATTCTTGACTTTGGACAAATGTATCTTTTCTTTTATGTACACTGAGAGCATTTGCACCAAAGACAAATTCCTTGTGCGTCCAGCCACACTTGGCCAATAAAGAATTCATTCATTCATTAATTCACTCTTTAGCATATTTCACATCAATTGTGATCAGGATCACGTGAAGCGTTAGTACCGCTTTATAAGGCCTTGGCAAGGCCACACTTAGAATAGTGCAACCAGTTCTGGTCACCACAATGCAAAATAATAATAATAATAATAATAATAATAATAATAATAATAATAATAATAATAATAATATGTTGAGACTGAAAAAAGCACAGGGAAGAACAGCAAATTATAATTAGGGGCTTGGAGGCTAAAACATATGAAGAAAGGTTGCTGTAATTATTGGTCCAGTCAAGAGAAAAGAAGAATTAGGGATGACATGATAACAGTAGTCCAGTATTTGAGGGGCTTCCCCAAGGAAGACGGGGTCCACCTATTCTCCAAAGACCCTTGAAGGCAGGCCAAGAAACAATGGTTGGAAACTAACCCAGGAGAGAAGCAACCTGGAATTAAGGAGAAACTCCCTAACAGTGAAGACAATTAACCAGTGGAACAGCTGGCCACCAGAAGTTGTTTTCAAGAAGGTTTTCAAGAAGAGACTGGGCAAATATCTGTCTGGAATGGTACAGGGTCCCCAGCTTGAGCAGTGGGGTGGACTAGAAGACCTCTAAGGTCTCTTCCAATTCTATTATTCTGTTTAGTTATGGGTGCTCCATCCCTGGAGGTTTTCAAAGATTGGACAGGGGATTGGACCGATGACCTCAAAGATCCCATCCAACTGTTTATTCTGTAATTCTGCAATTGCATCCTGAGGTTCCTTGTTCTCCACAAGCATCATCTGTGGCTGGTGGTTTTTCTTAACAAGGGCAGGCTTTGAAATCAGAGCCACTTTTCAGGTATTCGGGTATAAAATGTAACAAGGAAAGCGGTGAAATGAGAAGAAGCCTTCACAGCTAAAATAAGAATAATCCAGAGTGATCCCAAAATTTGCCAGTAGAATATAACAAGACTATATACCTTTCACAAGCCAAATAACAGAATATTTCGAGAGAGAGAGAGAGAGAGGCTAAATTTAAGGACTCGTTCAGCAGAAATTCAGGTGGGGCAATAGGTCAGCTGCCAAACCGCCCCCTCCAAAAAAACCCACCTTTGAAATAATGGTTATAAATACTGCAAGCGCCCGGGTGGTTAAACCGCTAACCTTTCCGTGCCAAGAAATCAGGAACAAGATTGTATGATCCGGAAAAGATTTGGGTACCTATCCATAGCAAAGAAAGGAGACTCGAGAAAAATGTGTGCAGTTGAGTGCATCGTTGTGTGATTTCCACACACCAGCCAAGTGGGTTTTTAATCCTACAAAGGCCGAACAGGGAAAGAAATGCCAAACGAACAAGGAAAGGTTAAAAAAATCGATCTTTGCGCCATTGCATCTGGCAAGCCTTTTGAATTGCGCGGATTACACAAATCAAACCAGAAAGCGGAATAGAGCAAAGCTGGGTGTGTGTGTGTCTGTGTGTGTGTTGTGTGTGTGTGTGTGTGTGTGTGTGTGTTCAGGGTGGCCAAATACTTGATCCTTCTACTGAGGAACCTTGACGAGGATAAAAACTGGAGATCCCTGTTTGGGAAACCACAGCAAACAAGAATGGATACTGTGTGCCTGTATCGGATTAATTTATGTACACATGCTAGCTCGATACATTTGCTTCGCTACGAAACTATGTGGTCGGGCTTAGTTTTTGGGGAGGAAAATATGGGGAGGGGGAAATTTTGCCCCTGCCTATCAGCATCCATCGGTATTCATCTGGCTAGCGTCCTGTCAGTATGTGAGAGAGTGGAGGGCTGTTCGGAAACTGAAACAGTATTTGCTGTGTGAGCAAGGAGGAGACAGCAAGGAGCCTGGGCGTGGCGTAGCTCAACTGTTCTGTACTGAAGCTGCTTGGTGCTGCTATGAAACGGAAACTCCTCTGCTTGTGTTTTGCATTTGGAAGAGATTTCTTCTTTCCAGGTGGGGAGGGGGAGTAGAACTCCTTAGCATCAGAGCGTGTTAATAATAATAATAATAATAATAATAATAATAATAATAATATAGGAAATACTCTAAATGCTCTGGGGGTCATTTCTCAAAATCCTTTCTTAGGGAGCCCCTAGAAGCCAAGAGGAACCGACGGGCCAAATTTCAAGTTTGTAGGTTTTACGGTTCTGGGGATTAGCATCAGAGTGTGTTAATAACAATAATAACAATAATAACAACAACAACAACAACAATAATAATAATAATAATAATAATAATAATAATAATAATAATAATAATAATATAGGAAATACTCTAAATGCTCTGAGGGTCATTTCCAAAAATCCTTTCTTAGTGAGCAACTAGAAGCCAAAAAGAACCGATGGGTCAAATTTCAAGTTTGTAAGCTTTACAGTTCTGTAGTTTTTGTGATGATGCGCGAGTGATAATTTCGCTTTTATAGAGAGAGATTCCTTGACTTACAATCATTCATTTAGTGACCGTTTGAAGTTACAACAGCACTGGAAAAAGGGACCTAGGACCGTTTTTCACACTTATGACCATTGCGGCATTCCTGTGGTCACATGATCCAAATTCAGAGGCTTGGCAACTGACTGGTGCTTATGACGGTCGCAGTGTCCTAGGGTCACATAATCCCTTTTGGCGACCTTCTGACTAGGCAGGCCAAGCGGGGAGCCAGATTCACTTAACAGCCATCTGACTCATTTAACAACCGTAGCGATTCACTGAAGAACGGGGGCGAGAAAAGTCATAAAACAGGGCAAACTTCACTGAACAAATGTTTCACTTAGCAACAGACAGCTTGGGCTCAATTGTGCTCATAAGTCATGGATTATTTGTATTTACAATTTTTGCCACCAGTCCAGCCAGCTTCCCACAAGGAAAGTCAATGGAAGAAGGCAGATTCGCTTAACGACGGTCTGGGGTGATATAGGGGGTTGGACTAGAAGACCTCTAGGGTCCCTTCCAACTCTTCTGTGATTCTGACATCTGTTATCTGCTTCCCTTAAAACTGCAGCTGAGCAACCATGGCAGGAAAGGGGTGTCAAACTGAGCGCGACTCTCTTAAAAACCAACTTGCTTAGCAGCAGAAATCTTGCGGTCATAAGTCGAAGGACTACCTGTACGGACAGGATCGCACGTTATTACCTGAGGGTAAGGAGCAGGACGATTTATCGCGAAAAGAGAATGTGAAAATGGAGATTAATATCGGTAGATTAATCAAGGAAATGTCAAACTACACACTCGACGCGCACGGAGAACACAGAGAGAAGTGAAGACCTTTACGTTACGGAGGAAGCAAACAATCGTTTCAGATAATGTCAGGAAGGGCATCAAGGACGCTCTATAATGATAGCCAAGATGAGAATAATAAAAATCATGTCCTTTGTAATCATAGGTGGGGATATTTGAATTGGAAAAAGGAGAGGCGGAGAGAGAAAGAAATGTAAATAAACGTCTATTTCTTGATTTGTTTCACTGATTCATACGCAGGGGTGGGATTCACATTTTTAAACAACCGGTTCTGTGGGTGTGGCTAGAAGGGCACGGCCATGTCACTGGGTGGGGGGGACTGGGTAGGGGGGAAGGGTCTTTCTCTTTTTTTGCAGCAACCCCCCACATTTTTTTTTTGCCTCCTGGGCCTCAGGGAAGCCTCCTGGGCGAAGCAGTAAGACAGCGAGGGGGATCCCGGCACAGCTGATCATGGGAACAACTGATCGTCTTCTCCTTCCTTCCTTCCTTCCTTCCTTCCTTCCTCCTCGTCTCCTTCCTTCCTTCCTTCCTTCCTCCTCGCCTTCCTTCTTTCCTTCCTTCTGGGTGAAGCACTAAGACAGTGAGGGGGATTCCTGCACAGCTGATCGTCAGCACAGCTGATCATCCTCTCCTTCCTTTCTCCTCCTCTCCTTCCTTCCTTCCTTCCTTTCCCCTCCTCTTCCTTCCTTCCTTCCTTCCTTCCTTCCTTCCTTCCTCCTCTCCTTCCTTCTTTCCTTCCTTCTGGGTGAAGCACTAAGACAGTGAGGGGGATCCCTGCACAGCTGATCGTCAGCACAGCTGATCATCCTCTCCTTCCTTTCTCCTCCTCTCCTTCCTTCCTTCCTTCCTTCCTTTCCCTCCTCTCCTTCCTTCCTTCCTTCCTTCCTCCTCTCCTTCCTTCTTTCCTTCCTTCTGGGTGAAGCACTAAGACAGTGAGGGGGATCCCTGCACAGCTGATCGTCAGCACAGCTGATCATCCTCTCCTTCCTTTCTCCTCCTCTCCTTCCTTCCTTCCTTCCTTTCCCCTCCTCTCCTTCCTTCCTTCCTTCCTTCCTTCCTTCCTTCCTTCCTTCCTCCTCTCCTTCCTTCTTTCCTTCCTTCTGGGTGAAGCACTAAGACAGTGAGGGGATCCCTGCATAGCTGATCATCAGAATAGCTGATTGTCCTCGCCTTCCTTTCTTCTCCTCTCCTCTCCTTCCTTCCTTCCTTTCTCCTCCTCTCCTTCCTTCCTTTCTTCCTTCCTTCCTTCCTCCTCCTCTTCTTCCTTCTTTCCTTCCTCCTCTCCTTCCTTCCTTCCTTCCTCTTCCTGCTCTCCTTCCTTCTTTCCTTCCTCCTGGGTGAAGCAGTAAGACAGCAAGGGGATCCCAGCACAGCTGATCGTCAGAACAGCTGATTATCCTCTCCTTCCTTTCTTCTCCTCTCCTCCCTTCCTCCTCCTCCTCTCCTTCCTTCCTTCCTTGCTCTTCCTCTTCTTCCTTCCTCCTTCCTCCTCATCTCCTTCCTTCTTTCCTTCCTTCTCGGCGAAGCAGTAAGACAGCAAGGGGGATCCCAGCACAGCTGATTGTCAGAACAGCTGATTGTCCTCTCCTTCCTTCCTTGCTCCTCCTCTCCTCTCCTTCCTTCTTTTCTCCTTCTCGGCGAAGCAGTAAGACAGCGAGGGGGATCCCTGCACAGCTGATCGTCGGCACAGCTGATCGTCCTTCCTTTCTCCTCCTCTCCTGCCTTCCTCCTCCTCTCCTTCCTTCCTTCCTTGCTCCTCATATCCTTCTTTCCTTTCTTCCTTCCTTCCTCCTCCTCTCCTTCCTTCTTTCCTTCCTTCCTTCCTTCTGGGCGAAGCAGTAAGACAGCGAGGGGATCCAAGCACAGCTGATCATCGGAACAGCTGATCATCCTCTCCTCCTTCCTTCCTCCTCTCCTTCCTTCCTTCCTTCCTTGCTCCTCCTCTCCTTCCTTCGTTCCCTCCTTCTGGGTGAAGCAGTAAGACAGTGAGGGGGATCCCTGCACAGCTGATTGTCGGGAGGGGGAAAAAATGAAATACCTTAAGGAGTGGCTGGACGGGGGAGAATGCAGTCAGCGAAGTTGCGCATGTGCGATAAGCAGGGGTGGCATTCAACCGGTGTTAGTACCAGTTCAGTGAGAGTGTGTTTTGCGTGTGCGTGTGTGTTGCGCGCACGTGTGTTTAGAGGATAGCCAAAAAACAAACAAACCATCAGCTGTGCTGCCTGGACAGCTGACAAGCGCTGCACACAGGCGCGCAGCGTTTGAAAATCCTCCTCTTTCCTGCTTTTTCAACCTCAGCTGTGCTGCACAAAGCAGCTGAGGTTGGAAAAGCAGGAAATAAAGGACAGCCAAGAGCCCGGGCAGGCAGGTGGGCCAAACAGACGACCAAAAGGTCATCGCAGCGAACTGGTTTGGGGTCTCCTGCTCTTCAGAGCTACCGGTTCTTGTTTTGACCCCTATCCTTTTCCAATAAAACAAACACGAACCAAAGGGAACAGAAACCTTTTTAATGATTCTTACAAATCCCCGGTTAAAAGGCTGCTGCAAAACTAATTAACTGTGATCAGCACAAACCTTGCCAAAACTGTGAGAGACTACCAAAAATCACAGACAACAAATATTTCACAACACAAGAGTCTTCAAATACCAAATTAAGATACTGTAATGTCCACGAGTCTGGAGTCGCAAAACGTCTTTGCTTCCTGCAAAGAACGTCCGATTCACAGCTGGCTTTTATCTTCTTGAAGGAGGGGCCGTTACCTTGCAGCCTTACTCCCGAGTCGCCTGTGCTGCTGCAGCTGCTCTTTCCTGCGAGCAACCCTGCGTGCACGTGCACTTGGCACAGGCTCCTCGGGGTGCTCCTCATCACTACTGCCAGCCCCCACGATCTCCGAAGGCAGCAGTCCACATAGTCCTGGCCCCTCATCTGAGTCCTCGCTCTCCTCAGCCGTCTGCACCTGCCGGCTAACCAACAACAGTTCTATAGAACCGGGCCGACCCGGTAGCATCCCACCTCTGGTTTATATGGCTGCCCAAATCACATATTCGATTCTGGATAGGTAACGTAAGTTTATATTATACAGGTAGTCTTCAAGTTACAACAGTTCATTAAGTGCCATTCTAAGTTACGATGTCACTGAAAAAAAATGACTTAGGATCAGTTTTTCACACTTACAGCCATAGCAGAATCTCCACGGTCCAGCGAGCAACATTTGTAAAGTTGGCCACTGGCTCATATTTATGACGGTTGCAGAGTCCGGTGGTCACGGGATCTCTTTTTGCAAACTTCTGACAAGCAAAGTCAATGGGGAAGCCCGATTCACTTAACAACTGCAGTGATTCCCTTAACAACTGTGACAAGAAAGGTCGTAAAATGGGGCAAAACTCACTTTCAAAAAATGGCTCACTTAGCAACAGAAATTTTGGACTCAATTGGGGTCATAAGTCAAGGACCACCTGCATTACACTTATACAGATTTGGAAAAAAATGATGAGGATATCATGAACCAGCCAAGAACTCCTAGATCGAATGCAAGTTGTCCTCAAATTATGACCATGCTACGGACCAGAAGCAAGTCAACTGTTCAAGAGAGTCGTGCCCAAGTTTCCGATTTTTTTCAACTCCCTGTTGCTGTTAAATGAATCACACGGTCATTAAGTGAGTCCAGTTTTCCCCATCAATTTTGCTTTTCTGGGATGTGGCAAAGGATTGAAGGGAGTGGATGTCCATCTTCCTTAAAGCCTTCTGAGTGGGAATTCTGGGAGTGGAAGCCCCCCCCTCTTAAAGCATCCTGGCTGGGGGGTTCTGGGAGTGGAAGCCCTCCCCTCTTAAAGCATCCTGGCTGGGGGATTCTGGGAGTGGAAGTCCTCCCCTCTTAAAGCATGCTGGCTGGGGGATTCTGGGAGTGGAAGTCCTCCCCTCTTAAAGCAGGCTGGGTGGGGGATTCTGGGAGTGGAAGTCCTCCCCTCTTAAAGCAGGCTGGCTGGGGATTCTGGGAGTGGAAGTCCACCCTCTTAAAGCATGCTGGCTTGGGGATTCTGGGAGTGGAAGTCCTCCCCTCTTAAAGCAGGCTGGGTGGGGATTCTGGGAGTGGAAGCCCTCCCCTCTTAAAGCAGGCTGGCTGGGGATTCTGGGAGTGGAAGTCCACCCCTCTTAAAGCATGCTGGCTTGGGGATTCTGGGAGTGGAAGTCCTCCTCTTAAAGCAGGCTGGCTGGGGGATTCTGGGAGTGGAAGTCCTCCCTCTTAAAGCAGGCTGGCTGGGGGATTCTGGGAGTGGAAGCCCACCCCTCTTAAAGCATGCTGGATGGGGGATTCTGGGAGTGGAAGCCCTCCCTCTTAAAGCATGCTGGATGGGGGATTCTGGGAGTGGAAGTCCTCCCTCTTAAAGCATGCAGGCTGGGGATTCTGGGAGTGGAAGTCCTCCCTCTTAAAGCAGGCTGGGTGGGGGATTCTGGGAGTGGAAGCCCTCCCTCTTAAAGCAGGCTGGCTGGGGGATTCTGGGAGTGGAAGTCCACCCCTCTTAAAGCATGCTGGCTGGGGGATTCTGGGAGTGGAAGTCCTCCCCTCTTAAAGCAGGCTGGCTGGGGGATTCTGGGAGTGGAAGCCCTCCCCTCTTAAAGCAGGCTGGCTGGGGGATTCTGGGAGTGGAAGCCCACCCCTCTTAAAGCATACTGGCTGGGGGATTCTGGGAGTGGAAGCCTTCCCCTCTTCAAGCATATTGGATGGGGAATCCTGGGAGTGGAAGTCCTCCCCTCTTAAAGCAGGCTGGCTGGGGGATTCTGGGAGTGGAAGTCTTC
>NC_141990.1:2063340-2092375 GCF_049901715.1 Pseudonaja textilis | reverse complement strand
GTTTATCTGGGTTTTGGCATCCATCCCAACTGTGGGTGTTGCGTTATCCTTTGAAAGCCTGCAATTTATCATCCCGGCCTGCCGTGTTAATTACTTCAGTGTGGTTTGTGTTGGGTTTTTTTTTTTATTTCTAATTATCTTTACTTTGGGTTCCGACTGCATTTCTTCCCTTTGTAGACTGTTTTTTTTGGAAGAGTTTGATCTCCGGCCGAGGATAACTGGACACTGGGGGCCAAATTGGAGGCATCAAAGGGAATTTATTCTACCTGATTTTGTTATTTTTGTGCCATGCTCCGGCTCATCACAGATCGGCGCAAGTATTGAAAGCAGCCTCATCTCATAAGCCCACCCCCAAATAATTTAACAACCGGTTCTCTGACCTAATGACCAGCTGGGTAGGCGTGGCTTGGGTGGTGATGTGACTGCACGCGGTTGGCCAACTCGACGTCACTCACATCGAGGGGCAACGTCAACAAAAAAAAAATACTTCTTTGGTCTTTTTAGTGGCCAGCAGAAAGGGAGTTGCGGAGGTGGGGGGAAAAGCAGTGCATTCCTTAAATGCTTCAGATAATTGCTAGGCAGCCAAAGCTGTTGGCACGCAAGATTATTTTAATGAGCTTCTTAAAGCAACGGCACCCTTTTTTTGGGGGGGGTAGAAGGAAGGAAAATGTATTTTCTCTCACGAGAAAGAAAACACGGGTGCCTTCATGAGCCACCCAAGAGGGTTGTGAATTTCAAAGTGGAGGGGGCATCCAAATTACTTCCACCTACCTTGGCCCCGGAAGATGAAGCTGTGGTTCCCACGCTGCCACGTCATGTGGTCGAAGCCCAACAACGTGGTGTCCACCCGCAGGTTCTGGCCACACTTCCACACCTTGTACGTGTCGCTGGGGCAAATCTTGGAGACCAAGGGAACTGCGGAAAAAGCAGAGCGCCGCAGAGGGGGTGGGCGGGGTCGCAATTCGTACATACTACAAGAAAGATGTTGAGACTTCGGAGAAAGTTCAAAAAGTGACCAAGATGATCGAAGGCAGGGTTCGCTGCCCGGTTGCTGGGTGGCCACGGCCGGGGTGAGCGTGGCCAGGGTGGACGTGGCCTACCAGAACTTCCTGTTTCCAGGTTCTGGTGGGCTTCCAGAACTCGGGGGAGGCGGTTTTTGCCCTCCCAAGGGTCCAGAGGCCTCCCCTGGGCCTCTGGGAGGGTGAAAATGGCCTCCCGCAATGATTGTGCGCGCACGGGGGGCACCCAACACACACGTATGCTCAGCTTTCTGCACGCCAGCTGAGACTCTGCCGCGCCCGTCAGCGGAGAGGTTAAAGAAGAGAAAAGTGCAAGAGAAAAGAAAGAGAAAGATGGAAAGAGAAAGAAAAACAAAGGGGGTGGAAAGATGGAAGGAAGGAAAGAGAAAGGAAAGAGTTAAGAAAGAGAGACAAAGAAAGGAAGAAGAAAGAGGAAGACAAAGAAAGAAGGAGGGAGGGAGAAAGGAAGGAAGGAGGAAGGAAGGAGGGAGGGAGGAAGGAAGGAAGGAAGGAAGGGCTAGAATACTGCATTTAGTTTTGGTCACCATGCTTCAAAAAAGTTGTTGAGATTTTGGAAAAAAAGATAGATAGATGGAAGATAAGAAAAGAAAAGAAAAAGAAAGATAGATGAAAGGAAAGAGAAAAAAAGAAAGAAAGAAAGAAGGAAAGAAAGGAAGGAAGGAAGGAAGGAAGGAAGGAAGGAAGGAAGGAAGGAGAGGAGGAGGAAGGAAGGAAGGAAGAAGGAAGGAAGAATGAAGGAAGGAAAGAAAAAGAAAGAAAGAAAGAAAGAAAGAAAGAAAGAAAGAAAGAAAAGATGGAAAGAGAAAGAAAGAAAAGGAGATAAGAAAGAAAGAAAAGAAAGAAGAAAAAGAATGACAAAGAAGGAAGGAAGGGGAGAAAAGGCAAGAAAAAGAAAGAAAGGAAAGAAGGAAAGGAAAGAAGGAAGAAAAAAGATGGAAAGAGAAAGAGAAAGAAAGAAAAAGAGATAAGAAAGAAAGAAGAGACAAAGATAGAAGAAACACAAAGAAGGTAGGAAGGGAAGAAAAGGTGAGAAAGAAAGAAAAGATGGAAAGAGAAAGAAAAAGAAAGAAAAAGATGGAAAGATGGAAGAAAAAAAGAAAGAAAAGATGAAGGAAGGAAGGAAGGAAGGAAGGAAGGAAGAAAGAGAGAGAGAGAAAGAAAGAAAGAAGAAAAAGAAAGACAAAGAAAGAAAGAACAGAGAGTTGGAAGGAACCCTGGAGGTCTTCTAGTCCAACCCCCTGCCTAGGCAGGAAACCCTACACACTTCAGACAAATGGTTATCCAACATCTTTTTTTTAAAAAAGATTTTGTTGGAGCATTCACAACTTTCTGGAGGCAAATAGTTCCAATGGTTAATTGTTCCTTCTGTCAGGAAATGAGAGGAAATTAAGTAGAAACTTCCTAACAACAGTGAGGACTAATTAACCAGTGGAACAGCCTGCCACCAGAAATCATGGGCGGTCCATCACCGGAGGCTTTTAAGAAGAGGTTGGACAGTCAAAGAGAAGAGGTTCTCCTGCTTGAGCAGGGGGCGGGACTAGAAGACTTTTTCCAATCCTGCAAAATGCCCTGGGGGTGTGTGGGGTGTGTGGGGGGTTTCAAGGGGGGGTCAGACAGCTGACAGCCCATTCCCAACTGGGGCTTTGGTTGCTTTCTTTCGGCACGCAAACGTACCCCAACTGGTGAATTCCCACTTCATCTCTACGTAGAAATCTTGAGCCTGCAGCCAAAAGAAGAGAAACAGTTGGGAGGCAGAATGGAATACAGGGAGCCAAAGGTTATAGATTAGATTAGATTAGATGATTAGTAGATTAGATTAGATTAGATTAGATTATTATTATTAGATTAGATTATTAGATTAGATTATTAGATTAGATTAGATTAGATTAGATTAGATGATTAGATTAGATTAGATTAGATTAGATTATTATTATTAGATTAGATGATTAGATTAGATTAGATTATTAGATTAGATTATTATTATTAGATTAGATTAGATTATTAGATTAGATTATTAGATTAGATTATTAGATTAGATTAGATTAGATTGTATTATACTGTATTATATTATATTACATTAGACTAGACTAGATTAGATTATTATATTATTATATTATATTATATTATTATATTATAGATTAGATTATACTGTATTATATTGTATTATATTATATTATATTATATTAAATTATAATATTATATATATTAGATTAGATTATTATTAGATTAGATTAGATTATTAGATTAGATTATTAGATTAGATTAGATTATTAGATTAGATTAGATTAAATTATACTGTATTATATTGTATTATATTATATTATATTAAAATATTATATATATTAGATTAGATTATTAGATTAGATTATTATATTATTATTAGATTAGATTATTATTAGATTAGATTGTATTATACTGTATTATATTACATTACATTAGACTAAATTAGATTATTATATTATTAGATTAGATTATTATATTAGATTAATTATTATATTATATATTAGATTAGATTAGATTATACTGTATTATATTAATTATATTATATTATATTACATTACATTATATTATATTACATTAGACTAGATTAGGCTAGATTAGATTATTATTATATTATATTATTATTAGATTAGATTATAATATTATTATTAGACTAGATTAGACTAGATTAGATTAACAGAATTGGAAGGGACCTTGTAGGTCATCTAGTCCAACCCCCCCAAAGCAGGAGACACTACACCAGTCATGGCTAAACTTTTTCGGCTCCCATGCCGATAATTGCATGTGTGCTCGCTTGCGTGTGCTCGCGTGCCAACAGCCAGAAGGCAATGCATGCTGGGCCCCCCCCACACCTCCTGCGCAAGCGTGCGCTTGCTCATGTACCATGCCTCTGTGCATGCGCGCACAATTTTCCCCTCGCGTACTGCGAGTCTCTGCACATGCATGCGCGATTGCCCCTCGCACGCCACACATCTGCGCATGCGCGAGATTCCCCCCTTGTGCGCTGCATGTCTTTGCACATGCACACCCAATTCCTTCCTCGTCAGCCACACATCTTTGCACAGGCACATGCAATTCCCCCTTGTGTGCCACACATCTGCGCATGTGCACACAATTTTTCCCTCACGTGCTGTGCGTCTCTGGGCATGTACGTGCAATTTTTCCCTCAATCACTGCACGCATGTGCAAAATTCCTCCTTGTGCACTGCGCACCTTTGCGCATGCGAGCATGATTCCTTCCTCGTGCGCCATGCATCTTTGTGCATGCACGCGTGATTCCCCCTCGCATGCCGCACATCGGAACATGTGTGCACAATTTTCCCCTCAGGTGCTGTGCGTCTCTGCGCATACATGTGCAATGTTTCCCTCATGCACCACACGCATGCGCATGCTCACGATTCACCCTCACGCACTGCGCATCTTTGTGCATGTAATCATGCTTCCTTCCTCGTTCACCACGCATCTTTGCACATGCGCACGTGATTCCCCCTTGCGTGCAGCGTGTCTGTGCACGCGTGCATAATTCCCCCCTCACACACAGCACGTCTGTGCATGTGTGCATGATCCCCTCATGTGCAGCATGTCCCTGCACATGCACACGCCTCTCCCATGCACCGCCCCTCCGCCCACTGCCAGATACCCGACAATCAGCTGTATGTGCGGCGGTGTGCACATACATACGCAGTGGGGCTCTTCCGGGTGACCTCTCGTGTGCCGGGGAAAATGCAGGGGTGGAATTCAAATTTTTTAACAACCGGTTCTGTGGGCGTGGCTTAGTTGGTGGGTGTGGCTTGGTGGTCATGTGACTGGGTGGGCATGGCTTGGTAGTCATGTTGTTGGCTGGGCATGGCCAACTCAACATCACTCACATCGAGGCACGCATCTCCTCGCCTGGCCTCTCGTGACTGTGGGGATGCTGCAACAGTCGTAAGTGTGAAAAACGGTCATAAGTCACTTTTTTCAGTGCCATTGTAACTTTGAATGGTCACTCCACACAAGCCAAGGACCAGCAAAGGAGTGGAAAAAAACTCCAGAGAAGTTCCTGAGACAGGAAGTCTAATCCTGCCAAGAATGTAATAAGGGTTAACGGAGAGGCAGTTTCTGTAAGCAACACCAGAATGTTTCCTTCCTACCTTCCTTACAGGATTAGGCCAGTAATTTCTTCTAACAACCGGTTCTCCCAACTGCTTAGAAGGTTAACAACCGGTTCTAGCGATTAGGTGCAAACCAGTAGAATCCCACCCCTGGGAAAGTGCTTTGCGTGCCACTACCACCACGCGTGGCATACATCCGCCAACATGGTCCTACACCATTTCTGACAAATGGCAGGAATAGTCCTCGATTTATAACCCGCAATGGAGCCCAAAATGTATGCCGCTAAATGAGAAAGCCGGACAGTTAAGTGAGTTTTGTCCCATTTTACCTTTATTGCCACCCTTGTTAAGCAAATCACTGCAGTCGTTAAGTGAGTCACATGGTTGTTAAGTGAGTCTGGCTTCCCTGTGAACTTTGCTTGCTACAAGGTCGCCAAAGAGGATCACGTGACCCCCCCGGGATGCTGCGACCGTCATAACTGTGAGTCAGTTGCCAAGCGTCCTAGTTTTGATCAAGTGGCCATGGGGATGCGGCAAGGGTTGTAAGCGTGAGAAATGGTCGTAAGTCACTTTTCTCAGTGTCGTCGTAACATCAAACAGTCCCTAATAGTATCCTTGACATTTTTAGTGACTGTTCACCAAAAAGTGACTTATGACCATGACTCACACTTATGATCATTGCAGCGCCCCCAGGGTCACATGATAAAAATTCAGATGCTTGGAAACTGACTCGTACTTATGACGGTTGCCATTGACTTTCTGACAAGTCAGTGGGGAAGCCAGATTTAATTAACAACTATTTAACTGATTTAACCACTGCATGATTCACTTAACAACAGTGGCAAGAAAGGATGTAAAATGGAGCAAAACTCACTCGTGGTTCACTTAGTGACATCCATTTTGAGCTCAATTGTGGTCGTAAGTCGAGGACTAGCTGTATAAGCCCTTCAAGACACATGCTCTTTGCTGAGTGGTTAGGGAAGGGAAGAAAATGCAATTATTAAAGGTATAAATCGAACCTTCTATGGAGTTTTTATTAATTACTAGCTCGATACTCTTGCTTTGCTACGAAACTGTGTGGTGGGGGTTAGTTTCTGGAGAGGAAAATAAGGGGGAAATAATAATTCTTCCTCTGCCTACCAGCATCCATCGGTATTCATCTGGCTAGCGTCCTGTCAGTGTGTGGGAGAGGTGAGGACTGTTTGGAAACTGAAACCGCATTTGCTGTGTGAGCAAGGAGGAGACAGCAAGGAGCCTGGGCATGGCTTAGCTCAACTGTTCCGTACTAAAGCTTGCTTGGTGCTGTAAAACTGAAACTCCTCTGCTTGTGTTTTGCATTCGGAGCAGATTTCTTTTCAGGTGGGGAGGGGGAGTAGAACTTCTTAGCATCAGAGTGTGGTAATAATAATAATAATAATAATAATAATAATAATAATAATAATAATATAGGAAATACTCTAAATGCTCTGAGGGTCATTTCCAAAAATCCTTTCTTAGTGAGCACCTAGAAGCCAAGAGGAACCAAATTTCGAGTTTGTTGGCTTTACGGTTCTGGAGATTTTGTGATGATGCATGAGTGGTAATTTCGCTTTTATATATATTATATATAAAATTTATATATATATATAAATTGACAGCAAGAAACATTAAGGTTATAAAAAAGAGCTTATATTCCGTTGTGTCTCAAATACAACTGGCAAATGCCAAACCTACATGGTGCCATTAAAAAGGCCACTGTAAAATAAATGAAGTCATATTACTAAAATAATCCCTGATTTAAGATTGGTGGTTTAATGACCGTTTAAAGTGAAAACAGCCTAGAAAGGATGTGTTGTCTTTGTGACTTTAAGATGTGTGGACTTCAACTCCCAGAATTCCCTAGCTGGCTGGGGAATTCTGGGAATCGGAGTCCACAAGTTTTAAAGTCACCAAGATTGGACAATCTTGCGTTCCGTTGAAGTTTACAGCCAATAAAAAATATTTCAGACATCATAAAACATCTCGGTTAATGACCACCTCACTCAACGGCTGTGTTTTCCGTCCCATCTGCAAGCGGAAGTTGAGGATTGCCTGCAATTGAGCTAAAACATCCATAGAATGGAACCTAATGAACTAAATTAAAAGTTTTAGAGATTACAATACCGGATGCTCTTCCTGTCGTCAATGTGGAGTTTTGTTCAGCAGATCTTATTCTCATTGTGCCCAGGGAGAGAAATATCTGGATTGAACTCACAGCCTCCTGACTGTGGGGCAAAAGCTCCACCTCTCAGCCATCACACCACTCCATTATAATGTAATTTTATGCCAGATTATAATCCAGTACACAGGTACTGAATTTGACAGGTAACGAGATCATACTAAGAATAAGAGGGGATGCTACGAAGTGTTACATGGTACATATAAAACAGGGCTCAGCAGTTAAAAACACCGAGCTTGTCAGGTGGAAATCTGATAGCCCGCGTTCGAGACCCAAACACCGTGAGACAGGGTAAGTTCCCGTTCCTTGCTGCAGCTCCTGCCCACCTAGCAGTTCAAAAGCTGTCCAGCTGGGCATTCAGAGGAAGACCGAGGCCCACCCCCTCTCTTCATCCGCAGGGAGGAATGAAGAAGGGAGCAACATGGTTTACGGGGCAGGAAAGGGCCCCGATTCCCTTCAGTAGCTGCAGCTGGGAGAACAGGTTATAAGTGGGGCATTTGCACACAGCTCCTTGCTTGGAAGCAAAGCGTGCATTATCTTTGTCGAGGTTTACCTGGGTTTTGGCGTCCTCCCAACTGTGGGTGCTGCGTTATCTTTTGAAAGTCTGCAATTTATCATCCTGGCCTGTCGTGTTAATGACTTCAGCGAGGTTTGTGTTGTTTTTTATTTCTAATTAACTTTACTTTGGGTTCAGACTGCATTTCTGCCCTTCGTAGGGAAGAGTTTGATCTCCAGCCGAGGATAACTGGACATTGGGGGCCAAGTTGGAGGCATTAAAGGGTATTTATTCTACTTTCGTAACTTTGTTCTTTTTGTGTCACGCCCCTTTGGGTCATCACATTATTATCTGCTTTTAACGGACCCCATCATCCCTTTGCAGGGCGGTGTCTGGGCAACCGAATGGAGCTAGCAGAGTCTTTTACTGGCCGGATGCCTTTCCTGCCGCCGTTGCAGAGTTATATCCAGCAGCTATATTTCTCATTGTGCCCAAAGAGAGAAATATCTGCCTCTGGCGAGGATCGAACTCAGAAGCCTCCTGATTGTGAGGCGAGAGTTTCTGCTCTAAGCCACCGCGCCACTCTTCGAAAGCATGTAAATGCAAGTAGATAAATAGGTACCACTTCGATGGGAAGGTAACAGCGTTCGGTGTGCTTTTGCTGGCCAAATGACCACAGAAAATATATTTGCACAACGCCGGCACCAAGACACAGAGATCAGCGCCATCCTCTCGACACAACGGATAAGGAAACCTTTACCTTTTTATTTTATATATATATAAAAAAACCCACAAGTAGTCCTCATCTTACAACACTTCATTTAGTGACCGTTCAAAGTTATAACGGCAACTGAAAAAAAGGGACCTAGGACCATTTTTCTTACTTATGACCCATGGCCTCATGATCAAAATCCAGGCCCTTGGCAACGGATTCGTATTTATGACGGTAACATGATGTGATTCCGGTGTGATCCCCTTTGGCCACTGTTCTGACAAATCAATGGGGGAGCCAGATTCACTTAACAACGAGGTGACTCACTTAACAAACGCAGCGATTTGCTTAACCGTGGCAAGGAAAGTAGTTAAATTGCAGCACCAACCCCCCAAAAAAGTCACTTATCCCAATGGTTCCCTTAGGAACGTAAATGTTGTGGTCGTACGTCGAGGACTATACCTGTAGGTCTCTGAGCCATCAGAGGGGCTTTTTCAACAGGTTTACAAACTCAGCAAAGGACTGACCTTCCGTAGTTTTTCTAACAGGGCGGGGATTCCGGCCAAGCGTTTGATGGCTCTCTGGTAGTCCCGATACCGCAGCGCCAGTTGAACGAGCTCCAAATCTTGAGTGCTGACCGCCTCCTGCAACACTGCAACACGAGAAGGAGAGAGTTGTGGTCCGCCAGCGGCCCGTTTGAGCCAGCAGACGGTGGGGAGGAACGTGGGCCAGTCCTGGATTTTGGGAAGGTCTCAGACGAGGGATCTGCATCCAATGGGGCCAGGGCCATTTGGGAGTCATGTGCTGACTTCGGAGCCTCCAGAATCTGACATCAGCGAGGCAGAGGAGTAGAGGGAGCCTGTTCCCAGCGCGCACATGCACAGAGCTGCCAGAAGGCAAGCACAGTTAGGACAAAAGGGCCGACTCGGGAATAAAGCTTGGAGATGATTGGCCCCTCCCGTAAGACATAAAGGAGGAGCAAAGGGACAGGAGCCCTTTGCAGGAAGCAACGTCGTTCGTACTGGTCGGTTTGGAACCTGAAGCTCCGTGTTGACTTTGTGCTCCGTTTGGTCTCGTATAACTAATTGGCAATTGAGTCGCTGGCAGCATTTCAAGGGAGATAAAGGTGGGTGCTGATCAGCCTTATCTCGAAGGACTTTGGCAGAACTTCTGTTGGACTATTTACAAACTGTTTGAGACTTGTTACGGCCTATGAATGATTAAAATTCACAGCCGTTGAAATCAAGGAAAAAGTGTGCCTGTTAGTGTCTCCCTAAGCCTTGGTCAGAACAGAGATCAGGAGCCAAACTACATGGTCCTCAACTTACAACCGTTCGTTTAATGACTTTCGTTACAACAGCAGGGTGAAAGAAAAGTGGCTCGCAAGGGGTCCTCGTGCTTACGACCGTTGCAGCATCCAAACAACAGCAGCAATCATACAAGCAGGGAAAGTCGTAAAACGGAGCAAAACCCACTTCACGGATTTCTCACTTAGCAACCTAAATTTGGGGCTCCGTTGGGGCCGTAAGTTGAGGACGGCCTGTACCTCCCATACTGGGCCTGCTTGCTGTTTTGGGGGCTTCAAAGACCCTTATCCAAGAGCAGTCTACCTTTTCGCTGTTGGGCTGATCCCTGGAGGTTTTTAAGAAGAGGCTGGACAACCACTTGTCTGAAATGTTAGAGGGTCTCTCCTGTTTGAACAGGGGGCTGGACTAGATGACCTCCAAGGTCCCTTCCGGGTCTTTTCTGATTGATTGAAATGGTCTAGGGCCTCCTGCTTGAGCAGGGGACTGGACTAGATGACCTCCAAGGTCCCTTCCAGATCTTTTCTGATTGATTGATTGATTGATTGATTGAAATGGTCTAGGGCCTCCTGCGTGAGCAGGGGGCTGGACTAGATGACCAAGGTCCCTTTCCATCTCTATCCTGATTGACCCCTATGACCACGGGATCAAAATGCGCGTGCTTAGCAACTGGAATGTTCCAGCAGTCCTCTCACCTTACAACAGTTTCGTTTAGTGACCGTTCCAAGTTACCACGGCACTGGGGAAAAAAAAAAAAGCAACTCGGGAGCCATTTTCACACTTACGACCGTTGCAGCGTTTCCCCCGCGGTCAGGTGATCCAAATTCAGACCCTTGGTCACTCACTCACATTTACGACAGTCGCCGCGTCCCCCGTTCTGCGACCTTCCGACAAGCAAAATCGAAGGAAGCCGGATTCGCTTAACAACCATGTTAATAGCTTAGCACTTTGCAGTGATTCACTTAACGACGGTGGCAAGGAAGGTCGTAAAACGGGGCACAGCTCACTTCACACATGTCTCACTTAGCAACAACATCAATCTTGGGCTCGTTTGTGGTCGTAAGTCGAGGACTGCCTGAATGAACAAACCGGTGTGTGTGTGTGTGTGTGTGTGTGGCAGGCGCACAATGAAATCGTTGTGTCTTTTTTGCATGCGTTCTGCGTGCAGCACATTTTAAAAAGGGGGCAGGGCTCTGTTTTAGAGTCACAACCTCCATTTCTTTACACTTTCACACCATTCAATATACAAAGTCAAATCAATTCCTAGCCACATACACCCCTCTCATTCCTCTCTTTCTCATTCTTTCTCTCTCTTTTTCTCTCTCCCTCATTCTCTCCCTCTGTCTCATGCTCTCTCTCATGCTCCCATTTTCTCTCTCTCTCTCATTCTCTCTCTCTCTCATTCTCCTTCTCCTTCTCTCCTTCGCTCTCTCCTTCTCTCTATTACCTTCTCCTTCTCTCCCATGCTCTCTTTCTCATTCTCTCTTTCTCATTCTCCCCCTCCCCCTCGCTCCCTCTCATGATCACATTCTCCCATTCTCTCTCTCTCTCATTGTCTCTCTCATTCTCTCCTTCTCCTTCTCATTCTTTCTCATTCTCTCTCATGCTGTCATTCTCTCTCTCTCTCTATCACATTCTCATTTTCTCTTTCTCATTCTCTCTCATTCGCTCTCTCTCATTGTCTCTCTCATTCTCTCCTTCTCCTTCTCTTCTTTCTCATTCTCTCTCATGCCGTCATTCTCTCTCTCTCTCTATCACATTCTCATTCTCATTCTCTCTTTCTCATTCTCTCTCTCTCATTCTCTCTCTCTCATTGTCTCTCTCATTCTCTCCTTCTCCTTCTCATTCTTTCTCATTCTCTCTCATGCCGTCATTCTCTCTCTCTCTATCACATTCTCATTCTCATTCTCTCTTTCTCATTCTCTCTCTCTCATTCTCTCTCTCTCATTGTCTCTCTCATTCTCTCCTTCTCCTTCTCTTCTTTCTCATTCTCTCTCATGCCGTCATTCTCTCTCTCTCTATCACATTCTCATTTTCTCTTTCTCATTCTCTCTCTCTCATTCTCTCTCTCTCATTGTCTCTCTCATTCTCTCCTTCTCCTTCTCTTCTTTCTCATTCTCTCTCATGCCGTCATTCTCTCTCTCTCTATCACATTCTCATTCTCATTCTCTCTCTCTCATTGTCTCTCTCTCATTGTCTCTCTCATTCTCTCCTTCTCCTTCTCTTCTTTCTCGTTTCTCTCTCATGCCGTCATTCTCTCTCTCTCTATCACATTCTCATTTTCTCTTTCTCATTCTCTCTCTCTCATTCTCTCCTTCTCCTTCTCATTCTTTCTCATTCTCTCTCATGCCGTCATTCTCTCTCTCTATCACATTCTCATTCTCATTCTCTCTTTCTCATTCTCTCTCTCTCATTCTCTCTCTCATTCTCTCCTTCTCCTTCTCTTCTTTCTCATTCTCTCTCATGCCGTCATTCTCTCTCTCTATCACATTCTCATTTTGTCTTTCTCATTCTCTCTCTCTCATTCTCTCCTTCTCCTTCTCATTCTTTCTCATTCTCTCTCATGCCGTCATTCTCTCTCTCTCTATCACATTCTCATTCTCTCTTTCTCATTCTCCCCTCCTCCTCGCTCCCTCTCATGATCACATTCTCTCATTCTCTCTCTCTCTCATTGTCTCTCTCCTTCTCCTTCTCCTTCTTTCTCATTCTCTCTCATGCTGTCATTCTCTCTCATTCTTTCTTTCTCTGTCACATTCTCATTTTCTCTTTCTCATTCTTCCCCTCCCTCTCTCTCTCATTATCATTCTCACATTCTCTCTCTCTTATTGTCTCTCTCATTCTCTCCCCCTCTCTCTCTCTCTCACACACACACACACACACACACACACAGGTAATCTATTTAAATTCTTTTGAAAATCTTTTTTAAACATTCATTGTAAATCCTTTGAAAATAACTTTAGAAATGGTGAACTGAAAATGTCCAGAAGTGGAAATCAGAGGTCGTTGATCATAACAGTTAAATAAACACACACACCCATGGAAAAAGTCCATTTCCTAAAAAGAGACTTTCAGTTCGCTTTTCAGCACAGGGATGTTTAAATTAACTTCAGCAAAACAATCCCTGTTAAGAAACACTGTCACAGTGGTCTTTCTTAACCTCTGCAACCTTAAGATGGG
The DNA here is from genome assembly GCF_049901715.1 of Pseudonaja textilis. Taxonomy (NCBI): domain Eukaryota; kingdom Metazoa; phylum Chordata; class Lepidosauria; order Squamata; family Elapidae; genus Pseudonaja; species Pseudonaja textilis. Next base: position 2,079,355 of record NC_141990.1, on the reverse strand, counting down.
GGGGACTTCAACTCCCAGAATTCCTCAGCCAGCATGAAGTTTCTCCTCCTCCTTAAAGCAGGCTGGCCGGGGGATTCTGGGAGTGGAAGTCCTCCCCTCTTAAAGCAGGCTGGCTGGGGGATTCTGGGAGTGGAAGCCCTCCCCTCTTAAAGCAGGCTGGCTGGGGGATTCTGGGAGTGGAAGTCTTCCCCTCTTAAAGCATCCTGGCTGGGGGATTCTGGGAGTGGAAGTCCTCCTCTTAAAGCAGGCTGGCTGGGGATTCTGGGAGTGGAAGCCCTCCCTCTTAAAGCATCCTGGCTGGGGATTCTGGGAGTGGAAGCCCTCCCCTCTTAAAGCAGGCTGGCTGGGGGATTCTGGGAGTGGAAGCCCTCCCCTCTTAAAGCAGGCTGGCTGGGGGATTCTGGGAGTGGAAGTCTTCCCCTCTTAAAGCATCCTGGCTGGGGGATTCTGGGAGTGGAAGCCCTCCCCTCTTAAAGGATCCTGGGTGGGGGATTCTGGGAGTGGAAGCCCACCCTTCTTAAAGCAGACTGGCTGGGGGATTTGCAACTTGTAAATCCCCATGTCTCACATAACGTTAAATGGTCGTCAGTCGAGGACCACCTGTGTATACTGTAGCATGCCGCAGTTCTGGAAATCTTTTTTTCTGCTAAAGAAAATGCGCTGATGCTCAGCTCCGCTTTCCACCTGCCAAGGAGAGAAATGGTAACACACCTGTCCAGCCGGACCGGTTTTCTTTGGCCACGTCCGCTCCATGCCTCAAGAGGACTCGCGCACACTCCAGATGCCCCAGGGTGGTGGCCAGGTGCAAGGGAGTTCGGCCTCGGGGGTCCACCTCCTCCACATCCACCTGCCGGGAGAAAAAGGAGGTACCTTATATCGCCAAGATGTAAAAAAAAGATGTTGAGGCTCTGGAAAGAGGGCAGAGAAGAGCAACCAGGAGGATGAGGGGGCTGGAGGATGAAACATACGACGGACGGTTACAGGAACTGGGCCTGGCTTGGCTTGACTAGTTTGTCTGTCTGTCTGTCTGTCTATCCTATCCTATCCTATCCTATCCTATCCTACCTACCTATCTATCTATCCATCAATCCATCCATCCATCATCAGTCTATCATCTATCATCTCTATTTTTCCATCCATCCATCCATCCAACCATCCATCCATCCGTCTGTTCATCCATCCATCCATCCATCCATCATCTGTCTCTGTCTGTCTGTCTGTCTGTCTGTCTGTCTATCTATCTATCCATCCATCATCTATCTATCTATCTATCTCTATCTATCTATCCATCAATCCATCCTTCCATCATCATCTATCATCTCTCTATCCATCCATCATCTCTCTATCATCTATCATCTCTATTTTTCCATCCATCCATCCGTCCGTCTGTCTATCCATCCATCCATCCATCCATCATCTGTCTGTCTGTCTGTCTGTCTGTCTGTCTATCTATCTATCTAATCTACCTACCTACCTATCTTTATCGCCTTCCTTCCTGCCTGCCTGCCTGCTGCCTGCCTGCCTGCTACCTGCCTGTCCTATCTATCTATCTATCTATCTATCTATCTATCTATCTATCTATCTATCTATCTATCTATCCATCCATCCATCCATCCTTAGTAAGACCACACCTAAAGTACTGCATACAGTTTTACACTATAAAAAAGATGTCGAGACTCTGGAAAGGGTGCAGAGAAGAGCAACCAGGAGGATGAGGAGGCTGGAGGCTCAAAGACATGATGTGTGGTTGTTGGAACTGGGCCTGGCTAGTCCAGTGAGGAGAAGGACCAGGGGAGACAGGAGAGCATCTTCCAATATTTGAGGGGCTGCCCCAGAGAGGAGGAGGAAGGGGGTCAAGCTCTTTTCCAAAGCACCTGAAGGTTCAAAATTAAAGCATCTCACTGAGGAGGTGAGTTGATTTACTCATGCTAGCTGGGGGATTCTGGGAGTGGAAGTCCGCCCCTCTTAAAGCCTTCTGGCTGGGGGATTCTGGGAGTGGAAGTCCTCCCCTCTTAAAGCCCTCTGGCTGGGGGATTCTGGGAGTGGAAGTCCTCCCCTCTTAAAGCAGGCTGGCTGGGGATTCTGGGAGTGGAAGTCCGCCCGTCTTAAAGCAGGCTGGCTGGGGATTCTGGGAGTGGAAGTCCGCCCGTCTTAAAGCAGGCTGGCTGGGGATTCTGGGAGTGGAAGCCCACCCCTCTCAAAGCAGGCTGGCTGGGGATTCTGGGAGTGGAAGTCCTCCCTCTTAAGGAATAATGGCTGGGGGATTCTGGGAGTGGAAGCCCACCCCTCTTAAAGCAGGCTGGCTGGGGGATTCTGGGAGTGGAAGCCCTCCCCTCTTAAAGCAGGCTGGCTGGGGATTCTGGAAGTGGAAGCCCACCCCTCTTAAAGCCTGCTGGCTGGGGATTCTGGGAGTGGAAGCCCTCCCTCTTAAAGCATCCTGGCTGGGGGATTCTGGGAGTGGAAGTCCGCCCGTCTTAAAGCCTTCTGGCTGGGGGATTCTGGGAGTGGAAGTCCTCCCCTCTTAAAGCCTTCTGGCTGGGGATTCTGGGAGTGGAAGTCCGCCCGTCTTAAAGCAGGCTGGCTGGGGGATTCTGGAAGTGGAAGCCCACCCCTCTTAAAGCCTGCTGGCTGGGGGATTCTGGGAGTGGAAGCCCTCCTCTTAAAGCATCCTGGCTGGGGGATTCTGGGAGTGGAAGTCCGCCCTCTTAAAGCCTTCTGGCTGGGGGATTCTGGGAGTGGAAGTCCTCCCCTCTTAAAGCCTTCTGGCTGGGGGATTCTGGGAGTGGAAGCCCACCCCTCTCAAAGCAGGCTGGCTGGGGATTCTGGGAGTGGAAGTCCTCCCCTCTTAAGGAATAATGGCTGGGGGATTCTGGAAGTGGAAGCCCACCCTCTTAAAGCCTGCTGGCTGGGGATTCTGGGAGTGGAAGCCCTCCTCTTAAAGCATCCTGGCTGGGGATTCTGGGAGTGGAAGTCCGCCCGTCTTAAAGCATCCTGGCTGGGGATTCTGGGAGTGGAAGCCCTCCCCTTAAAGCATCCTGGCTGGGGATTCTGGGAGTGGAAGCCCTCCCCTCTTAAAGCATCCTGGCTGGGGATTCTGGGAGTGGAAGTCCGCCCGTCTTAAAGCATCCTGGCTGGGGATTCTGGGAGTGGAAGCCCTCCCCTCTTAAAGCATCCTGGCTGGGGATTCTGGGAGTGGAAGTCCGCCCGTCTTAAAGCAGGCTGCCTCAGAAAGAGGCCAATTGCCAGCAGAAAGAATCTCCTGGGGGCGTCTGTGCAAGAGGTGAGAATAATTTCATTGCCAGCCTCCCCCTCGAGGCTTCTTACAGTCCTCTGTTCTTCTAGCAGCTGAGTGTTAATTGCAAATAAGCGGAACTAACATTTCTCAGTGCAGCAGGAAAACAAGTGGCAAAGGGATTTTTTATTTTTTTTGGCTGGGGGGGAGGGGGGAGAGGAAGGAGGCTGAGCAGACGGATCTGCAGAGAGATCAGCAAAGAAAAAAACCCAAACCCTCCAGTTTCCTTCTTTCTGCTCTTTCGGAAGGATAGCAATTCTGGTTCTATTCTTCTAATCTAACATGATTATGGACGGTTGCAATCGGTCAGATGTTTGGGCTGGGCTTCATACAGTGACCGCCCTGATTTTCTCCTCCTGTCCGGTCAGGCAAGAGGGCTATTCTGTGCTCCTTGTCTTCAAGGGGCTCCTTTCTGGTGGGACCCAAGCCACACACATTTTCGGTTGTGGTCCCCACCTTCTCAACATCATTCCCTCTAATGCAGGGGGTCTTCAAACTTGGCAGCTTTAAGACTCGTGGACTTCGACTCCCAGAATTCCTCCTTCTCCAGCCATGTTAGCTCAGGAATCCTGGGAGTTGAAGTCCACGAGTCTTAAAGTTGCCAAGTTTGAAGACCCTTGGAATAGAGAATAGAATAAGAATTTGAACAGAATTGAATAAGAATTTGAATAAGAATTTTAGAATAGAATAGAGAATGGAGAATAGAGAATCGAATAAGAATAAATAGAATAAGATTTTTAGAATAGAATATAGAAGAATAGAATAAGAATTAGAATAAGAATTTTAGAATAGAGAATAGAATAGAATAGAATAGAATAGAATAGAATAGAGAAGAGTAGAATAAGAATTTGAATAGAATAAGAATTTGAATAGAATAAGAATTTAAGAATAGAATAGAAAATAGAGCAGGGGTCTTCAAACTTGGCAGCTTTAAGACTTGTGGACTTCAACTCCCAGAATTCCTCCTCCTCCAGTCATGTTAGCTCAGGAATCCTGGGAGTTGAAGTCCATGAGTCTTAAAGTTGCCAAGTTTGAAAACCCTTGGAATAGAGAATAGAATAGGAATAGAACAAGAATTTGAATAGAATAGAATATAGAAGAGTAGAATAAGAATTTGAATAAGAATAAGAATTTGAATAAGAATTTGAGAATAGAATAGAGAGTGGAGAATAGAGAATCAAATAAGAATAGAATAGAATAAGATTTTTAGAATAGAATATAGAAGAATAGAATAAGAATAAGAATTTGAATAAGAATTTTAGAATAGAGAATAGAATAGAATAGAATAGAATAGAATAGAATAGAATAATAGAATAGGAATTTGAATAGAATAAGAATTTAAGAATAGAATAGAGAATAGAGGGGTCTTCAAACTTGACAGCTTTAAGACCCGTGGACTTCAACTCCCAGAATTCCTCCTTTTCCAGTCATGTTAGCTCAGGAATCCTGGGAGTTTTAGTCCACAAATCTTAAAGTTGCTAAGTTTGAAGACCCTTGGTCTATTCTATCTTTCTCTCTATCTATTCTACCTCTCTTTCTCTATCTATTCTATCTATCCTATCTTTCTCTCTCTTCCTCCCTCTATCTATTCTATCCCTTTATCTATTCTACCTCTCTTTCTCTATCTAGTCTATCTATTCTTTCTTTCTCTCCTTCCATTTTATTTCTCTGTCTATTCTACCTCTCTTTATCTATTCTATCTATTCTATCCCTACCCCTCCCTCTATCTATCTATTCTATCTATTTCTCTATCTATTCTATCTATTCTATTATTCTATTCATCTATTCTATCTATCTATCTTTCTCTCTCTCTCTCACTCCCTCTATCTATCTATTCTATCTATTTCCCTTTCTCTCTCTCTCTATTCTACCTCTCTTTCTCTATCTATCTATTCCAGGGGTTTTCAAGCTTGACAAACTTAAGACTTGTGGACTTCCACTCCCAGAATTCCTCCTCCAGTCATATTAGCTCAGGAATTCTGGGAGTGGAAGCCCACAAGTCTTAAACTTGCCAAGCTTGACCCTTGCTCTAATGGCTCAACAGCAGTTATTGTGAGAAGGACCTTGGGAGTCCTACTGGAAAATCACTTAAATATGAGCCAGCCGTGTGCACCTACAGCAAAAAAAGGCCAACACAATCCTAGGCTGCATCAACAGAGGAATAGAATCAAGATCACCCGAAGTGATAATACCACTTTATAAGGCCTTGGTGAGGCCACACGTGGAATAATGGATCCTGTTTTGGTCACCACGATGTTTAAAAAAAATGTTGAGACTGTAGAAAGAGTGCAGAGAAGAGCAAGAAAGAGGATTAGGGTACTAGAGGCTAAAACATATGAAGAACAGTTACTGGATTTGGATATGTCTAGTTTAATGTAAAGAAGGACTAGGGGAGACAGGATAGCAGTGATCCAATATCTCACAGGGGTTGCCACAAAGAAGAAGGAGTCAAGCTATGCGTGAAAGCACCAGAAGGCCGGACAAGAAGCGATGAAGGGAAAACTAATCAAAGAGAGAAGCAACTTAGAACTAAGGAGAAATTATTGGAGAAAAAAAAATATGAACATGGATAAGAGAAATCACAAATATTCAATTAGAACTCAAGGCTAATTTTTTTTTTTTGTTGGGAATAATAAAAGGTGAAGTCGCAAAAGAAATAAAATATTTAATTCTACATATAACCACTGCAGCAAGGATAGCATTAGCTCAATGTTGGAAGGGTGATCAGATCCAACGGATAACTTGATAATCCGGATGATCTACGACTGCGCCGAAATGGATAAACTCACCCAAAAGTTAAAAGGAAGACTCAAAATATTTTACAGTTTGGGAAAACTGGTATAATTGGATAAAGGATAGAAACCAGCAAGTAAACAGATAGGGAAGGGAAAAATATAAAGAGGTTATGATAGGAGTATTTACCAGATATAGGAAATAAGTATTGGAAAATTGTTTGATAAGAACACACCATCTTAGCAATTATAAATGTTTATGTTTATTGGTTATATATAGCTTTGGGGTTTCATATTTTATGAAATGTTTTGTACTATGTATGTATTTTTTAATGTTTAATAGAGTTTATTTTTTAAACTTAAAAAAAAAAGAAAGGTGGGAAGGAGAGGGAAGAATAATTGGACTTCGTGGGGGGGAAGAGTGCTGGAGGTTTGAGTTGGTGAAATGTGAACGTTGGGGTGTTTTCTTGACCACGCTCGCTTGCTTACTGTGCAAATGTAGCCTCTTATCTCTCTAGGCCGAGATCAACCATCCTGGCACGCCAGATGTGTGAAACACCACCTGAAGATGCACCCACGTGACATCATACACATCTCAGACCGGATGGCTAGTTGGAACTCTTGGGGGGGGTGGGAACATGGGAATAACTTTCTATGTGCGATTTCTGCGCCTACGGCCTCAGATCTGGAATTCTTTCTGATGCTACCACTTCAATTTCCAGTAAAAGTCCTTTTCTCTGAAAACTGTGGAGCGTAAGGTTTTCTTTCTGGGATTTTGAATGGAGCATCACAACACCAGAAATTGTGGGTGCTCCATCAAGAAGAGATTGGGCAGCCGTTTGTCTGAAATGGGATAAGGGGTTTCCTTGCCTGAGCAGGGGGTTGGACTAGATGACCTCCCGGGTCCCTTCCAACTCAGCTATTCTGCTTTCCTCCCTCCCCCACTTTCTGAAATTTTAAAGCTCGACAAGCATTTGTCTGGAATGGTCTTGGATCTCCTCCTTCAGCAGGGGGTTTATTTATTTATTTTATTTTATTTTGATTTGTCCATCGCTTACAAGATAATAGGTATAAGTCTATACATAGTTATGAATACGTGAAATGGGTACATATAAGAAAAATAAAAGAAACAATCGGACAGGGACGGTTAGGCACGTTGGTGCGCTTATGCACGCCCCCCTACAGACCTCTTAGGAAAGGGGTGAGGTCAATAGTAGACAGTCTAAGGTTAAAGTTTTTGGGGGTTTGGGGAAGAAACCACAGAGTCAGGTAGAGGATTCCAGACATTGACCACTCTGTGGCTGAAGTCGTATTTCCTGCAATCAAGTTCGGTGCGATTAACCTTGAGTTGGTATCTATTGTTTGCTCTTGTGTTGTTATGGTTGAAGCTGAAGTATTCATTTGCAGATAGGACATTGCAATGTATGATTTTATATACTATACTTAGATCGGACTGAAGACGGCGTAGTTCTAGATTTTCTAGGCCTAGAATTTCGAGTCTGGTGGCATAAGGTCTTCTGCAACGAGTAGAGGAGTGGAGAACTCTTCTTGTGAAATATTTCTGGACTTTCTCAACTGTGTTAATATCAGATACGTAATGTGGGTTCCAGGCTGATGAGCTGTATTCGAAAATTGGTCTAGCAAATGTTTTGTATGCTCTAGTTATTAGTGTAACATTACCAGAGAAAAAGCTATGTAGAATTAGGTTAACAACTCTTAACGCCTTTTTGGCTATGTAGCTACCGTGGGCTCTAGCACTTAGATCATTGGAGATGAGTACTCCAAGCTCCTTGGCAGAGTTTGGATCGTCAACAAGGTCTTGATTATTCGGCCTGTATTTTATTTTCTGATTTTTTTTTTGCCAATATGTAGGACAGAGCATTTATTTGTTGAGATTTGAAGTTGCCATTTGTTTGACCATTCTGATACACAGTCGAGGTCTTTTCGAAGGGTAGCAGGATTGTCTGTGGTGTTGAATAGCTTTACATCGTCAGCGAAGAGAATGCAGTTCCTCTTAATATGATCACAGAGGTCACTTATGTAGAGTATGAAGAGAGTTGGTCCTAGAACACTGCCTTGGGGGACACCACTGTTGACAGGTACAGAATTTGATAGGACGCTCCCAATTTTGACCATTTGTTGTCTGTTTGACAGGAATGCTTCTATCTAGTTATGCAGGTGTCCAGAGATACCATAAGATTTTAGTTTTAGGAATAGTTTGTCGTGTACCACTGAATCAAAGGCTTTCCAGAAGTCTAATGTAGATTGGACTAGATGACCTCCCAGGTCCCTTCCAACTCCGTCATTCTATAGACTCTGATAAGGTGAATGATGCCCCAATTCTGTCAATTTTTGGCAAATCTCTTAAAACAATACCTTTCTTCCCCAGCCTTGTTTATTCCTGGATGATATAAACTGGATAAATGAGATTACATGATTCTCCTCCCTTCATTCTTGGGTTTGACTGGTATATTATGTCCGTTTACTTTAATCTGTTTGTTCTGTTTTTTTTTAAAATATACTTTATTAATCTTTTATAATTTTAAAAAGTCAAACAACAACAAAATAGATCTTCTCTATCAACACTTTGTGACGTTCTATACTAATAGTTTGTGCATTATTTACAAATATACAAAATTGTGCAAATATAAATCATTAACTTATCGAGTCCTTATCTCTATTTATTTACAATCCATTTATCTATCCACCAATCTGTCTCTGCTCAAACCAATGATACCACTTTCCCCACACCATGTAGTAATCAGATTCCGCTTTCTTTTGCAGACTTAAGGTTAATTTGTCCATCTCAGCACAACTCATTATTTTTTGAATGGTCAGTTCCTCTGGTGGTATACATGTGTGTTTCCAACACTGGGCACAGGCGATCCTAGCTGAAGTTAAAATGTGCAATATTAAATATTTTATATTTCTTTCATATTTCAATTGTATTCATTTTTTATTGCTTTTGGACTACTACGGAGTTCCTAACTGTTGTTGGGTTGGGTTGCCACTAAGAGCCACGTATCTGTGAGACAGGCGGCTATTCAGGTCATCCTCGACTTATAACAGTTCGTTTAGTGACAGTTCTAAGTTGCAACGGCAAGTGAAAAAAAAGTGACGTGGTGGTTTTTCACACCTATGACCTGCGATGACCCGAAAGGGTGTGGCACAAAGGCAACACAGTCAGATAACCAGTAAGAGTCCCTTTATTAGCTCCAATGTCCTGGTTACCTTCTGGGCCGGAGAAAAACTCTCCCAGGTAAACAGCCTTTGGCTGCAGAGAATCAAGTCCAAAACATGGTCAACATAAACTGTAACTCTAAGTCCAATCAAGGCAAAATGAGGTAATTAGTCCTACAGGGCAAGAAGGAACTGCAGTAATTTAACACGGGAGGACACCGGGAACACAGATAACCCAAGTCAACACAAGATAAACTCACATTTGTTCCCAGCCGCCGCCGCTCTCAGCTTGAGTCTCTTTTAAACTCTCATTCCCAGCTGCGGCTAATGAAGGGAATCAGGGCCCTTTCCTCCCCCATAAGGCACGCAACCAACGTTGCTCCCTTCTCCGTTCCTCCCTGCATGCCCTAAGATGAAGAGGAGATGGGCCTGGATCTTCTTCTGGACCCCCTCTCCCTTGTTCCACCTCTCCCCTGCTCTGCCCAGCCGGACTTTGCCCTTCCCCAGTTTCCTCCCCAGCCAATAGAGCCACACTCCCACTCTTTGTGTCAGCCGTTCGTCTTTCTCCTCCGACAGGGGTATGACATAACCAATACAGCGTTCCCATGGTCACTGGATCAAAATTTAGACGCTTAGAATTCAGACCGCTTGGCAACTGGCATGTACTTATGATGGCTGCAGCGTCCCCACCGTCAAACATGATCCAAATTCAGACCGCTTGGCAACCAACTCATGTTTATGATGCTCGCCGTGTTCCCGGGGTCACGCCATCCCCTTTTGCGACCGTCTGATAAGCAAAGCCAAAGAGAGAAAAGCCTGATTCACTGAATGACCGGGTGACCAACTTACCGATTGCAGTGATTCGCGGAGGCAAGAAAGGGTTGTAAAATGGGGGCAAAGCTCACTTGATCGATGTCTCGCTTTACCACCAAAATTTTGGGCTCAATTGTGGGGTCATAACGTCGGGGACTTCCTGGACACAATTTGCAAAAAAGTCATCTCCTAAATTTTGGGGATTTGAAGAGCCGTTTTATTTAGCTTAATGCTTTTTTTTTGCTCAGTTTGGGGTACACCATGCTAAAATCAGCAGGAAGAACCGCTACCCAGGGGTGGGATTCAAATGTCTTAACGGTTCTGTGTGCATGGTCTAATTTGTGGGCGTGGCTTGGTGGTCATGTGACTGGGTGGGCAGGGCTTGATGACTGTGTGGCTTGGTTGTCACATGACTGGGTGGGCGTGGCTTGCTGACTGAGTGTGGCTCGGTGGTCATGTGTCTGGCTGGGCATGGCTTCTATGTAAATAATGTAAATATTTATGTAAAGTTTGATTTTTTTTTATAAAAAAAAGAGCAACTTTTACCCAAAATCAGGCAAAACAAACAGGCAGATGGAGTTGCTTGCAGAATCAGATTCACTCAGAGATCCATCTATCTGCAATCCGCTACCCGAGTCTGTCCCATAAAATTTGCTTGCAAACAAACTCATAAAATTAACTCACAACACACTCACCCTGTATGTAAATGTTGGATTTTTATTTTAAAAAGAGCAACTTTACCCCAAATCAGGCAGGCAGATTGAGTTGCTCGCAGAATCACAGACTCACTCGGAGATCTATCTTTCTGCCATCGGCTACCTGAGTCTGCGCAGCTGAATAATAGAAGCTTCCGTCCTAAGGAAGGTTCAGCTCTGCTTTAGATTAGCTAGAAAGCGAGAAATCCAACCATTTCCTGCTTTCCAGTTAATCTAAATTTCCCTGCATAGCAAAACAGCTGGAGGATTGGAGGAGGGAAAGGAAAAATAGCAACTTAGCAGGCAAATTTGATGGCGCGCATGCCAGGTAAGGAGTGAGTGGGCGGGGAGGGGAGTGGCCAACCAGTGGCATTATCCAAACTGGGCAGAATCATAACAACTGGTTCTATAGAACTGGTCCGACCAGGTAGAATCCCACCCCTGCCCCCCCACCCCAAAATAAAGTGAGCACAACAAACTTTGGTATTGTTTGCTATGGAAGAATTTCGTGTTTCCGAAACGTGGCCCCTTTAAGACCTGTGGAATTGCTGGCTGGCTGGGGAATTCTGGGAGTTGAAGTCCACAGGTGTTAAGGTGTGTACAGATGTAGAGTTTCCACCAGATTGCAACAACCTAGACATTTCTAGTTGGGAAATAAATACATTTCTTTCCCCAAAACTGGTTCCTTGATTTCCAGCCTAGGTCATACACCTGGGATCTCTTAGTGGTCTCCGATCCAAGTACTAAACAGATCCAATGCCACCGAGCCTTTTGAGGTCAGCCAGGATGTCAGTATTGGGCGATCAAAGCAAGAGGTCCTGGCACCTTTCCAGGCTGGCTACTGACCTTGGCAAGGGTCAGCATTGGACTCCAAGCTCCATGTGGCTGCTCCAGATCACACAATTCTAAGCACTTAAACAGAACATGCCAAACAGATCATCCAGCACAGATCTGTAACTTCCTACAAAATAAACCCCTTCTGAAACATGTGTCTGTCCGGGAGGGAGGGAGGGAGGGAGGGAGGGAGGGAGGGAGGGAGGAAGGAAGGAAGGAAGGAAGGAAGGAAGGAAGGAAGGAAGGAAGGAAGGAAGGAAGGAAGGAAGGAAGGAAGTTGGAATGGGGAAGGAGATGGAAATCAGAGGGAGGGAGGGAGGGAGGGAGGGAGGAAGGAAGGAAGGAAGGAAGGAGTTAGGAAGTTGGAATGGGGAAGGAGATGGAAATCAGAGGAAGGAAGGAAGGAAGGAAGGAAGAAAGAAGGAAGGAAGGAAGGAAGGAAGTTGGAATGGAGAAGGAGATGGAAATCAGAGGAGGGAGGGAGGGAGGAAGGAAGGAAGGAAGGAAGTTGTAATGGGGAAGGAAGGGAATGGGAATCGAAGGGAGGGAGGGAAGAAGAAGGAAGGAGGGAAGGGAGGAAGGAAGGAAACGAAGGAAGAAAGAGAGGGATGGAAAGAGAGAGAGAGGAAGAGAGGGAGAAAGCAAAGAGAAAGAAAGAAAGAAAGAAAGAAAGAAAGAAAGAAAGAAAGAAAGAAAGAAAGAAAGAAAGAAAGGAAGGAAGGAAGGGGAGAGAGAGAGAGAAAGAAAGAAAGAGAGAAAGAGAGAGAGAGAGAGAAAGAAAGAAAGAAAGAAAGAAAGAAAGGAAGGAAGGAAGAGAGAGAGAGAAAGAAAGAAAGAAAGAAAGAGAAAGAGAGAGAGAGAGAGAGAGAAAGAAAGAAAGAAAGAAAGAAAGAAAGAAAGAAAGAAAGAAAGAAAGAAAGAAAGAAAGAAAGAAAGAAAGAAAGAAATCCTCATGGGCCCTGGAACCAGTCGGGCTACAAATATTTAGAGCCAAGATCGACAACCACGTTGTTGCCATCTGAGCCCCCCGCAACTTCTCTTTCCATATTTGTTGTGGTGCTTGTGGCTGTACTTTTAAACATCGCCGTGACAAAACATCTCAACCCAGCTCTGTCCTGCCATTCTGCATTTCAGGCACGTCCATCATGATTGTGACTTTCTCCCAAACCCTCCAAAGAGGGCCGACAAACCCCTCCCTACATAAAACACACACACACACACACACACACACACACACACACAGACTGCCTGAGCTCCCCCCGCCACGGCAAATATGACCTGTGCAAACCCAGGATTTTCCTGTTGACACACAACTGCCCCGCCAAACCAAAGCGGGCGTGGCAAATCCTCATACAACACGGACTAATAACACACAGACACACAGACACAGGGGTTTTATTTATTTCCCGGATGATCTGGGGCCCTGACTCTGGCATTGTGGGGAAAAGGGATCCCTAGAGATCATCCGGGAAGCCTGCACCACTGGGTAACTCTGATTTCCTCACCCAGCAGGGAGAGGAACCCCAGGGAAACAACAATTGTGTTATTTGTCTTATGGGAAGTCAATCCCAGCATCTCTGCCAGTCACGGGAGGCAGAACTCAAAGATTAGATTAGATGTACAGAGTTGGAAGGGACCTTGTAGGTCATCTAGTCCAACCCCGTCCCCCCGAACTCAACTTTGCTCAACAAGGAATCACGTTGATGCTAGTCCTCTTGATCAAAAGCCTACATTTTTACTGATTCACGCACCTGTAATCCTTGACTTCTGCCCATAATTGAAGCTGGAATTTCCATTGGTTGTTTAAGTGAGGCCTGCCTCATTTTACAACCTTTTCAGTCCCGCCCCCCCCTCCCGGTTAGTAAGCGAATCGCTGCGGTTGCACAGTCGTTAAGCAAATACAGCCATCTGGGAAGGTCACAAAGGGCCTTCGACCCCGCTGGATGCTGCAAGCATCAGAAATACACGGTCCCAACCGCCTGAATTTTGATCACGTAACCGTGAGGATGCTGCCCCGGTCGTTAAGAGAGGACTGGTAGTACGTCCTTTGCAGTGCTGTCGTAACTTTGCACTAAACAGGTGGCAAGTTGAGGATTACCTGTACTGTGTAACTCCAGGGGTGGGTTGGCAACGGATGAGAACACCACAACGGTACTCCAATAATCTAATGATTCGCTCGCCCCTGGGCTTACCCAGGATACCACATCGCGGTTTGTTGAAACGCGGCTTACAACATAAGCCAGGATTCCAGAACCGTAAGAAACTTACGCCCGGGCGTGAAGCCAACGATGGGCAATGCCACCACAGCTGAATGGAAGGAATTGGTTTCCCCATTCTGGGTTTAGCTGGTCTGCGGCTTCCCACCTTGCATTCCTTGCAGGTATACTGATGCTAAACATGGAGGCTCGGCCTTTAGACCACACAGTCAACCCGATGCTGGCAGATCTTGGCCTTCGCTTGGACAACCGTTCTCCCCAAGATAAAAGCAAGATAAAAGTTTTAGGAAAGATGCCTGGCATAGAAATCGAAGAAATAATAATAATAATAATAACCTTCTTCTTCTTCTTCTTCTTCTTCTTCTTCTTCTTCTTCTTCTTCTTCTTCTCTCTTCTTCTACTTCTTCTTCTTCTCTCTTCTTCTTCTTCTTCTTTCTTCTCTCTTCTTCTTCTTCTTCTTCTTCTTCCTCCTCCTCCTCCTCCTCCTCCTTTTCCTCCCCTTCCTTCCCCTTTTTCTTCTTCTCCATTTTTGTTCCTTCTCTTCTTCTCCCTTTTCTTTCCTTCCCCTCCCTCCACCACTTCTTTCTTTCTCTATCTTCCTCTTCTCCATTTTCCTTCTCTTCCTCTATCTCAATCTTTTCCTTCCTTCCTTCCTTTCCTCCTCTTCCTTTTCTTATTCTCCTTCTCCTCCTCTTCTCCTTCTTTTTCTTCCTTCTCTTCCTCTTTGCTTCAATCTTTTCCTTCCTTCCTCCCTTCTTTCTTTTCTTCCTCCTCCCTTCTTCTTCTTCTTCTTCTTCTTCTTCTTCTTCTTCTTCTTCTTTCTTCTTCTTCTTCTTCTTCTTCTTCTTCTTCTCCTCCTCCTCCTCCTCCTCCCTCCTCCTCCTCTTCCTCTTCTCCTCCTCCTCCTCCTCTTCCTCCCTTCTCCTCCTCCTCCTCCTTGTCTTCCTCTCCCTCTTCCTCTTCTTCTTTCTTCTATATATAAAATGCGAAATACCACTCACGCATCATCACAAAATCCGCAAAGCCTACAAAACTTCGGAAATTCAGCCCGTAGGTTCGTCTTGGCTTCTAGGGGCTCACTAAGAAAGGATTTTGTGAAAGGACCTCAGAGCATTTAGAGTATTTCCTATATTATTATTATTATTATTATTATTATTATTATTATTATTATTATTATTATTATTATTATTATTATCGTGCTCTTCGATGCTAAGGAGTTCTGTTCCCTCCTGAAAAAAAGAAATCTCTTCCAAATGCAAAACACAAGCAGAGGAGAGGAGTTTCATTTTCACAGCACCAAGCAGCTTTACTACAGGACAGTTGAGCTCAGCCACGCCCAGGCTCTGCTGTCTCCTTGCTCAC
The DNA here is from genome assembly GCF_049901715.1 of Pseudonaja textilis. Lineage (NCBI taxonomy): Eukaryota > Metazoa > Chordata > Lepidosauria > Squamata > Elapidae > Pseudonaja > Pseudonaja textilis. The sequence goes on along the minus strand of NC_141990.1, from coordinate 2,064,231 downwards.
ACAGCAAATACTCTTTCAGTTTCCAAACAGCCCTCAACTCTCTCACACATTGACGGAAGCTAGCCAGATGAATACCCACGGATGGTGGTAGGCAGAGGCAGAAATTTTTCCCTTCTTATTTTCCTCCCCAAAACTAAGCCTTAAGCACATAGTTTCGTAGCGAAGCACGGGTATCGAGCTAGTATATCATAAACAAATAAATAATATTAAGCTGCTTATACCTGAGACAGGAAGTCCTTGACTTCCGACCACAGAGAGCATTTGCACCAAGACTAATTCCTTGTGTGTCCAATCACACTTGGCCTATAAAAGGAATGCGAATTCAATGGAGCGCCAAATTTCTACTGCTAAGCGAGACACTTGGTTTTTGCCTCATTTTGGCGACCTTTCTTGCCACCGTCGTTAGGGCAAGCACTGCAGTTGTTAAGGGAGTCACACGTCACTAAGTGAATCCAGCTTTGTACCTGTCGCAAGGTCGCGAACAGGGATCACACAACCCCGGACGGCTGCCACCCTCGTAAACATAAGTCAGCTTGCCAGCGTCCAATTGTGATCACGCGAGAAGTTGGAAGGGTGAACAAACGTTTGTAAGTCACTTTTGTCAGTGCCGTCGTATTTCAACAGTCACTAAATGAACTGTTGTAAGTCGAGGACTACTGTACCTGTAAAAGGTTTTGTTGGGTCCATGAACAAAGCTAAATTCAGAAATTTTGTCTGCTAGAAACAACAAAGAACCTCACAGGTGGTCTCCAAAGGCTATCCATCAATGAGAGTAGAGCTGGAAGGGACCTCGGAGGTCATCTAGCTGGCCCCTGCTCAAGCAGGAGAACCTGTACTGTTTCAGACAAATGGCTGTCCAGTCTCTTCAAAAACCTCCAGTGGGAAGGAAGG
>NC_141990.1:1651223-1716223 GCF_049901715.1 Pseudonaja textilis | reverse complement strand
ATGGCTGATTTTCAGCCTCCCAGAGGTTTGACAAAAGCCTCTGCAGCCTCTGCAGGCCGAAAAATGGGCTCGTTTCATCCCTTCTAGGTACAGTTTTTGGCACAGGAGCCCCAAAAAGTTAGCCACCACTGCTCTGGATTCTAGATTTCTTCTCTCGTTCTACGGCAGGGTCTCTCACCCTTGGGGACTTCAAGAGGGGTGGGCTTCAACTCCCAGCATTGGGAGGTTCTAGGATTTGGAAAGACCCCGAAGGCAGGAGAAGAAGCAATGGATAGGAACTCCTACTTGAGCTGGGGGTGGTCTAGAAGACCTCCATGCTCTCGTCCAGGCCAATGATTGTAGAGGGATGAGGAAGGAAGGAAGGAAGGAAGGAAGGAAGGAAGGAAGGAAGGAAGGACAAAAGGGTGGGAGAGAGAAAGAAGGAAGGAGAAAAGAGAGGAAGAGACAGAAGAAGAAGGGAGGGAAAGAAGGAAAGGAAGGAGAACAGGTAGGGAGACAAGGAAGGAAGAAGAGAGAAGGAAGGAAGAAAAAGGATGGGAAAGAAGGAAGGAAAGGAAAAAGGGTGGGAGAGAAAGAAGGAAGGAAAAAGAGAGGAAGAGACAGAAGGATGGAGGGAGGGAAAGATGGAAAGGAAGGAGAAAAGAGAAGGAAGAGGAAGAAGAGAGGGAGAGGAAGAAGAGAGAGAGAAGGAAGGAAGGCAGGAAGGAAGGAAAGGGCAAGAGATGGGCAAGAGAAAGGGCAAGAGAAGGAAGGAAGGAAGGAAGGAAGGAAGGAAGGAAGGAAGGAAGGAAGGAAAAGGGGTGGGAGAGAAGGAAGGAAGGAAGGAAAAAAGGGTGGGAGAGAAAGAAGGAGAAATGGGTGGGAGAAAAAGAAGGAAGGAAAAAAAGAGAGGAAGAGACAGAAGGAAGGAGGGAGGGAAAGATGGAAAGGAAGGAGAAAAGGCAGGGAGAGGGAGAGAAGGAAGGAAGGAAAGGAAGGAAGGAAGGAAAGGGCAAGAGATGGAAATTTAATCAAGGAGAGAAGCAACCGAGAACTAAGGGGAAACTTCCTAACTGTGAGGACAATTAACCAGTGGAACTTCTGGCCACCAGGAATCATGGGCCCTCCTTCACCGGAGCTTTTGAAGAAGAGATTGGACCACCCTTTGTCTGGGATTGCATAGAGTCTCCTGCCTGAGCAGGGGGTTGGACTAGTTGACCTCTGAGGACCCTTCCAGCTCTGTTTATCCTGTTCCCAAGGCTGAGAAATCCCATTCTACAGCAGCATGGAGACACCCTTGGGCTTCTCTGGGCAGAGCAAACCGATGCTCACCGCTTGGGGTGCGGGGTGTCGGCAGAGCAGGCCAGTCTCAAGTCGTGTGTGTGTGTGGGTGATGTGTGTGTGTGTGTGTGTTGCATTGTGAAGCCATTTCCTTCTGCGGGGAGCTCAACACTTAAAAGGGCTCTTGAAATGATGGTTTATAAGCCTCTCTTGAAGTTCGAGAGTTGGTGAGGAGCCAGTTTCCCTCCTCCTTTTATCGGGCCGAGGGAAAAGCTCTCCAGGCCCCAGGATAACGTTTCAGGTGGGGCCGGCCTCCAACCTGACCTTCCCCCCCTGGGGGGCTTCACGGCCAGGCTAGGACCTCCTCGCCTTCTCCTTGGAGTTGGGCCTCCTTCCTTCCACCTTTCCCCAGCGGCAAATTCCAAGGTTGGCTAAGGGGAGAGAGAGAGAGAGAGAGAAAGAGGGAGAGAGAGAGAGAGAGAGAGAGAGAGAAAGGGAAAGAAAGAAAAGGAGAGGGAGGAAGGAGATGCAGAGAGAGAGAGAGAGAGAGATGGAGGGAGAGAGAGAAAAAAGTAGAGGGAGAGAGAAAGGGTGTGTGTGTGTGTGTGTGTGTGTGTGTGTGTGTGTGTGTAGAGGGAAGGAGTGGGGAGAGATGGAGAGAGAAAGGGAAAGAGAGAGAAGGAGAGGGGAGGGAGAGAGGGAAAGAGAGAGAAGAAAGGAAGAGAGAGGGGGAAAGAGAGGGAGAGAGAGAAAGAGAAAGAAAAGAAGAAGGAGGGAGGAGATGGAGAGAGAGAGAGAGAGAAAGATGGAGAGAGAGAGAGAAAAGTAGAGGGAGAGAGAAAGGATGTGTGTGTGTGTGTGTGTGTGTAGATGGAACGAGGGGGAGAGAGATGGAGAGAGAGAGAAAGGGAAAGAGAGAGAAGGAGAGGGGGAGGGAGAGAGGGAAAGAGAGAGAAGAAAGAAAGAGAGAGGGGGTAGAGAGAGAGAGAGGAGAAAGAGAGAAGAGGGAAAGAGTGAGTGAGAAAGGGAAAGAGAGAAAGAGAGAAAGGGAAAGAAAGAGAAGGAGAGGGAGGGAGGAGATGCAGAGAGAGAGAGAGAGAGAAAGAGAGAGAGAGAAAAAAAAGTAGAGGGAGAGAGAAAGGATGTGTGTGTGTGTGTGTGTGTGTGTGTGTGTAGAGGGAAGGAGGCGGAGAGAGATGGAGAGAGAGAGAAAGGAAAGAGAGAGAAGGAGAGGGGAGGGAGAGAGGGAAAGAGAGAGAAGAAAGAAAGAGAGGGAGAGAGGAGAAAGAGAGAAAGGGAAAGAGAGAGAGGAGAGAGAGAGGGAAAGAGGGAGTAAGGAAAGAAAGAGAAAGGGAAAGAGAGAGAGGGAGATAGGGAGAGAGAGGGAGGGAGGGAGGCTTTAAGCTGACCTCTTCCAAGGACACCTGGCTTCCTTCCTCCTTTCCCATCCAGGTGAGTCCAGGCTCAAGAGAAGCGTCCGTGGACACCTGCCTCTCTTGGGAAAGGTTGGCAATGCTACCCCCCCCCCCGCCCCCTTCTGTGGAAAGGTGAAAGAGAACCACAGCCACCCAAACGCCCTTGCCCTCATTCTCACATCCTCTTTGTGTGTGTGTGCGTGCCTATGTGTGTGTTGTTCCACTAAACGACGGGCAGAGGGCGGGTAGGAATTCCAGAGTCGCGCACCAGCCAGACGTCCAGGGATGGAAAGAGCGGTGAAGATGGGATCCGGGAAAGAGGACGCATCCGTGGGGAAGCCAAGAAGGGATTTATGGGTCATCGCGGTGTCGTTAAAAGTACAGGCAGTCCTCAAATTAGCGACTGCCGTCGAGCCCGACATTCCCGCTGTTAAGTGAGCGTTGCTCTCTCTCTCTCTCTCTCCTCGTCCTCCAACCCGTTACGGCTTTTCTCACTCTTAAGCGAATCGCTGCAACCGATAGGTCCGTAGCCCAGTCATTAAGCGAATCCGGCTCGACGGAAAAAGTTCGCCAAAAGGGAATCGCCACACACACACACACACGCGCGCGCGCGCACGCACACACAGACGCCCCAGGGATGTGTCGACCATCGTAAATCCGAAGCGGCGGCCGAGCATCTGCATTTCGGTGAACGCCATCGCCTTGGTGGAGAACGCTGCGAAAGTCGTAACGGCGGGGAGAAAAACCCATCGACGACGGTCGTAGAAGTCGCATCCTTCCGTGGCGTCGTAGCTTTGGATGGGCTGTTAAAATGAACCATCGTAAGTTGAGGACTAGGTGGAAAGAGCGTGCCGGTAACGTCTCCGTTTCTGTCTTCCCCCCTGCCCCCGATCCGCGCACGACAGGCCAAGACGGAGGAGCAAATCGCCACCGAAGAGGCCTGGTATGAGACGGAGAAAGTGTGGCTGGTTCACAAGGATGGCTTCTCCCTGGGTGAGTGAGGGGGTCTTCGAAGGGGGAGGTTGGGGCGCAGGTGGGGGGTCACCTGGGCGCTCTCAGCACCCCCTAGAGCGTTTCGTTTCGATTTTGGGTGGGGGGTCTCGGAGTGCTTTGCAAGGCGGGGGAGCGGGTGACGGGATGACATGAAAATAAAAAATAAAAAATACACAGAGCGGTGTTGGTTTTGCTTGAGACCCCGGAAGGGGCGGATTTTACTCCTCTCCCTGCTCCTCCTCCTCCTCTCACCAAACCCCCCTTCCTTCCAGCACTGATATTGTTACCTAGTTGAGTCATGAAACGTCTGCAAGAAAAATACCAAGCTCAGAGAGTATCAAGGACCCCACAGTCCCTTTCCTCCCCTCCCCTCCCCCTCCTCCTCCTCCTCCCCCTCCTCCTCCTTCTCCTCCTCCTTCTCTTCCTCCTCCTCCTCCTCCTCCTCCTTCTCCTCCTCCTCCTCCCCCCTCCTCCTCCTTCTCCTCCCCCTCCTCCCCCTCCTCCTCCTCCCCCCTCCTCCTCCTCCCCCTCCTCCTCCTTCTCCTCCTCCTCCTCCTCCCCCCTCCTCCTCCTTCTCCCCCTCCTTCTCCTCCTCCTCCTCCCCCTCCTCCCCCTCCCCCTCCCTCCTCCTCCTCCTCCTCCTCCTCCTCCTCCTCCCCCTCCTCCTCCTCCTCCTCCAACCCTTCTTTCTTTTAGCCCTGATGATGTTCCCTAATTGGGTCATGAAACGTCTGCAAGAAAACCACCCAACTCAGAGAGCACCGTGGACCCCAAAGTCCCTTCGCCACTCCTCCTCCTCCTCCTCCTCCTCCTCTTCCTCCTCCCCCTCTTCCTCCCTCCCTCCCCTGCAAAGCCCCCTCTCTCCTTACACTGGACCTTCTTGTTTTTCTTTGAAGACGTTTCACTGATCATTCAGGAAGCTTCTTCTGCTCTGACTGGACGGCGGGGAAAGGGAAGGATTTATCTACTCCTTGAAGACAGCGGGTCATTTGCGTTCCTCTGAATGTGACCAGATTCAGCACTTCCACCTGCCTTTTATAAGACAGCGTCCACTCTTTGGAAGACAGCAAAGGCCACCTTTTGGACAGAGAGGACCGCTGGTTTGAAAGTGGGGGTCCAAGAGGTCATCTATCTCCAAACCGGACAGCCCTCCCTCCACAGAGGGGGAGGGATAGGACATCATCTACATCCAGTCTACAACAGGGTCCTTTCAGCAGTTCCAAGAAGGCTCCACACCTGCATTTGCACCACTCAGGTGACCCTGAGGACACAGACGAACCTCCAAGTGGCCTCAAGGACCCTCTTAAAGGATGCAAATGACCAGCTGCCCGGAAGGAGCGTCAATCCTTCCCTTCCCCACCATTTGGTCAGAGTTGAAGAAGCTTCTGGGATGAGAAGCAAAACATCTCCAGAAGAAAAAAAACAAGAAGGTCCAGTTACTTCCTGAAAAAAAAATAAAAGGCACCTTTCGGACAACCGCAGGACTTGAGAATCTCACCTGGGGTGGCTCGGTGTCCGGCAAAGGCCCAAATCTTTTTTTTTCCCCTTAAAACAGGAATTTTATTAAAATATCGCACATTTTCCAACAAAAGCAAAGCAACTTTTAAAGGCAAACTTTTACAAGCGTTTCAATAATAAGAACGACAAGACTTGGCTTTTCTTTGGCTGTTTCTTTAGCATGGGGTGCTAGTTTTGGGGAGGGGTCTGTGTGCGGTTGGGGCCAGCAGGGGCCCCGTGGGTGAGCCAGAGGTGGGTGGGTGGGTCTGCCTGGCTGGTCTCTGGTGGGCTTCACGGCCCCTTTCTCTCCTCCCTGTGGCCTCCCCAGCGAGCCAGCTGAAGAGCGACGCTGCCAGCCTCTTACCGGAGGGAAAAGTCAAAGTGAAACTGGACTACGATGGGACCGTTCTGGAAGTGGACGAAGATGATATCGAAAAGGTAGGACGGAGGGGGAAGCAGATAACCATTAGACAGAGTTGGAAGGGACCTTGGAGGTCATCTAGTCCAGCCCGCTGCCCAAGCGGGAGATGCCACTCCGTTCCCTGACAGATGACTGTCCAGTCTCTTCTTGAAAGCCTCCAGGGATGAAGCTCCCACAACTTCCAAGGGCAACTTCTGTTCCATGGGTTGATTTTTCTCATTGTCAGAAAGTTTCTCCTTATTTCCAGGTTGAATCTCTCCTGGGTCATTTTTCCATCCATTATTCCTTATCTGGCCTTCGGGTGCCTTGGAGAATAGCTTGACCCTCTTCCTCCTTTCTGGGGCAGCCCCTCCCTCAAATACTGGAAGATGCTCTCCTGTCTCCCCTGATCCTTCTCTTCCCTGGACTAGCCAGGCCCAATTCCTGCAACCGTCCGTCGTATGTTTTAGCCTCCAGTCCCCTCATCAACCTAGTTGCTCTTCTCTGCTCTCTTTCTAGAGCCTCAACATCTGTTTTATAATGTGGTGACCAAAACTGGATGCAGGACTCCAGGTGTGGCCTTACTAAGGATAGATGGATGGATGGATGGATAGATATAGATAGAGACAAGACTAGCCAGGCCCAGATCCTGCAACCGTTCATCACAGGTTTTATCCTCCAGTCCCCTCATTCTCCTGGTTGCTCTTCTCTGCACTTTTTCTAGAGCCTCAACATCTGGTTTTATAGAGTGGTGACCAAAACTGGATGCAGGACTCTAGGTGTGGCCTTACTAAGGATAGGTAGGTAGGTAGGTAGGTAGCTACCTACCTAGATAGATAGGTAGACATGATATAGATGGATAGATAGACAGACAGAGATGAGAGATATATATAGAAAGAGAGAGTGAAAAGAGAGACAGAGATAGAGAGAGACAGACAGATGAGAGACACAGACAGACAGACAGATGAGAGAGAAAGAGAGAGAGGGAGAGAGAGAGAGACAGACAGATAGATGTGAGAGGGAGAGAGAGGGAGAGAGAAAAGAGAGACAGACAGACAGACAGACAGACAAACTAGCCAACCCAACCCAGTCCCTGTAACCGTCCGTCGTATGTTTCAGCCTCCAGTCCCCTCATCCTCCCGGTTGCTCTTCTCTGCACTTTTTCCCAAATCTTATAAAATTGTTTTGTCTTCTTGTTCTCTGATTTCAAATGTCAGTTTACTCATTTCAGCACATTCCAATATTTTCTTAATAACTTCCTCCTGCGTTGGTATTTTCTGATTTTTTCCCATTGTTAGCAAAATACAATCCCAGCCGCCGTTAACACATTTACAATCCAATATTTCAATTCCCTACTGTGTATTTCAGGTAAAATTCCCAATAAAAAATATCTCCGTTTTCAAGTCTGGGTGTCCCTTTGTCATTTTTTTCCGAACCACGTGTGGATTTTAGTCCAGTATCTTTGACTAACCTCTGTTTTTTTAAATCCCTCCTTCAAATCTCTGTTCGATTCAGGCCAACCCTCCGTCCTGCGACCGCTTGGAGGATCTGGCCAATCTGGTCTACCTCAACGAGTCCAGCGTCCTTCACACCCTCCGCCAGCGCTACGGCGGAAACCTCATCCACACCTACGCCGGCCCCAACCTGGTGGTCATCAACCCTCTCAGCTCTCCATCCATGTACTCCGAGAAGGTAGGGTTTGCAGAGGACGTAGGGCCGGTGGTCCTCAAATTACGACCACCGTGGAGCCCGCCCCCCAAGCGTCCGTTGCTAAGCGAGACAGTTGTTAAAAGTGAGCTTTGCCCTGTGTTACGACCGTTTTCTTGTCCTCGTTGCTCAGGGAATCCCTGCAGCTGTCAAGTTAGCCGCACGGTCTTTAAGTGGGTTATGTGTCTCAGAGTTGACTCGCTGTCCGTCAGGGATCCAGCATTCACCCCCGTTTAAATCATGAGTCTTTAGCCGGTTCTTTCAGACAGCTTAAAGATGATTAATTGGCTCTATTATTGCCTTTTCCATTCCAAATTTTTAGTAAGGAGAGAAACAAACACATCAGAATAGAATTTTAACTTAATAGAACGAAGTATGCATATATTAATGTATAATTGCTGTCATATTTGTATGTAAAGATGATGACCCGGAAATACGTGGTCCACTAAAAAGAGATTTTTGTTTTTAATGTGAAAAACTGAATAAAGTTTGTTTAAAAAAAAAAGAAAAAGAAGATTTATTGGCAGTTAACATGCCCGGCACTGCCTGGGTGTAGCCGACTCTGAGACACGTCATTCACTGTCACCCTTGACCCTGGTTTTCCCCTCCCCCCCCTTATCATAATTCATATCCTCCAATGGGACACCTCCATAGCCCAGAGTCATCCGTCGGGTTCTCCCGTTGGGATTTTCGCACGGCAGAAACTTCGGTCACCTAGTTAACTTCTCTTTCCAAACATTTATGGAATGCAGTTTGGGTTTCCAAGCCGCGCGCACGGCTCCCTTTCCGTTGGCAACTCTAAAAAAGACCGGAGAAATATTTTGTGAGTTGACCTCTATGGAAGTCGCGGGTCGGGAGGTCGCCAGAGGGGGGGGTCACGTGACCCCTCCTTCTGTGGCCAAGCGTCTAAATTTTGACCGCACGGCTGCGGCCACCTGCGTGAAATCCCACAGTCCAGACGTCGGCCTTGCTGTCCCTTCGGGTGGCCGTGAAACGAACGGCCGTAAGTCGAGGACCACCCCCCACCCCCCCCCCCGCCCTAAAGCCAGCTCCTCTCTCCCCAGGTAATGCACATGTTTAAGGGGGGCCGGAAGGAGGACACCTCCCCGCACGTTTATGCCCTGGCCCAGGCGGCCTACCGGGCCATGCTGATGAGCCGCCAGGACCAGTCGGTCGTCTTCCTGGGCAGCAGCGGAAGCGGGAAGAGCAGCAACTGCCAGCACCTGGTCCAGTACCTGGCCACCATCGCCGGCAGCTCCGGGAAGGTCTTCTCAGGTGGGTCGCAGGAGGAGGGCGGGAAGGGGGATCCCCCAGCGGGGTTGGGGATCTGGAGGAGCCCAGCTGGGAAGGACGGGAGCTGCGTTGCAGTGCGCTTGTCTCTGCCTGTCTGTCTGCCTTCCTTCCTTCCTTTCTTTCTTTTGCCTTCCTTCCTTCCTTCCTTCCTTCCTTCCACCCTCCCTCCCTCCCTTCCTCCCTCTCTCCCTGTCTTCCTTCCTTCCTTCCTTCCTTCCTTCCCTCCTTCCTTCCTCTCCCTTCCTTCCTTCCTTCCTTCCTTCCTTTTCCTTCCTTCCTCACTCCCCCTTGCTTCCTTCCTTTCTTCCTTCTTCTTGCCTTCCTCCCTTCCTTCCTGTCTCCCTTCTTTCCTCCCTCTCCCCCTCTCCTCTCCTCTGCCTTCCCCCTCCCTCCCTCCCTTCCTTTTCCTTCCTTCCTCACTCCCCCTTGCTTCCTTCCTTTGTTCCTTCTTCCTCCCTCCCTCCCTTCCTTCCTTCCTCCCCCTTCCTTCCTTTTCCTTCCTTTCTTTTCCTTCCTTCCTTCCTCCCTCCCTCCCTCCCTCCCTTCCTTCCTTCCTTTTCCTTCCTTCCTCACTCCCCCTTGCTTCCTTCCTTTGTTCCTTCTTCCTGCCTTCCTTCCTGTCTCCCTTCTTTCCTCCCTCTCTCCCTCTCCTCTCCCCAGCCTTCCCCTCCCTTTCCTTCCTTCCTTTTCCTCCCTCCCTCCCTCCCTCCCCCTTCTCTCTTCCTGTTGTGCAACCTGGTGTCTCTTCAGAACGGGAAGGAGGTGTCACTGCCAAAGAAGACCTGCGCACGAAACAGCGCAACTTTCCAGGCGGTGACACCCCTCACCCCCCCGCTGCCTTTGGACCCTTGTGTGTGCGCTCTGTGCATCTGGATCGACTGGCGGTCCTCCCGCATCCCTCTCGAGGCGCCACCTTGGCCGCTTGCGGGGGGACTTCAACTCCCAGAATCCCCCAGCCAGGAGGAATCCTGGGAGTTGAAGTCTCCAAGTCTTTAAAAAGTAACCCAAGTCGGACGCCCCTTTTACTCCAGACTCCCAGCCAGGCCCAGTGGGGATGGGAGCGCGCTCTGGGACAGACACACACACACGCACATGCGCACGCGCACTAACCCCACCGCCTCGGTCCTCTTCTTATGGCAGTGGAGAAGTGGCAGGCCCTCTACACCATCCTGGAAGCGTTTGGGAACAGCAGCACCAGCCTGAACAGCAACGCCACCCGGTTCTCCCAGATTATCTCGCTGGACTTCGACCAGGCTGGCCAGGTGGCATCGGCCTCCGTGCAGGTGACCCCTTGGGGGGGCGGGGGGGGGCGGTGTTGTTGTGTCTTTTCCCATAAGCCCCTCGTCTCTCTTTCCCACCGCTCCTTTCTAGGCGCCGAGAACGACAGCGCGGGGAGTTCTCGATTTACGGCCCAAAACGGAACTGCACGTTTATGTTGCTAAGGGAGACAGTCGCCACAGGAGTTTTGTCACATTGAACAACCTTTTTTTTGGGGGGGGGGCCACGGTGGTGAAGTGAGTCATTGCCATTGTTAAGTGAGTCGCACCGTCGTTAAGTGAATCCGGCTTCCCCATCGACTATGCTTGTCGGACAGTCGCAAAAAGGGAATTCAATGGCTCGCGGATACTGCAAGTGTCATAAGTATGAATCACCGGCCAAGCGTCTGAATTTTGATTACGGGACGATGCTGTAATGGTCGTAAATCCAGTCCTCTTAAAGCAGTCTGGCGGGGATTCTGGGAGTGGAAGTCCTCCTCTTAAAGGATGCTGGCTGGGGGATTCTGGGAGCGGAAGTCCTCCCTCTTAAAGGATACTGGCTGGGGATTCTGGGAGTGGAAGCCCTCCCCTCTTAAAGCAGGCTGGCTGGGGATTCTGGGAGTGGAAGCCCTCCCCTCTTAAAGCAGGCCGGCTGGGGGATTTTGGGAGTGGAAGCCCTCCCTCTTAAAGGATACTGGCTGGGGATTCTGGGAGTGGAAGCCCTCCTCTTAAAGGATACTGGCTGGGGGATTCTGGGAGTGGAAGTCCTCCCTCTTAAAGCATCCAGGCTGGGGGATTCTGGGAGTGGAAGCCCTCCTCTTAAAGCAGGCCGGCTGGGGGATTTTGGGAGTGGAAGCCCTCCCCTCTTAAAGGATACTGGCTGGGGGATTCTGGGAGTGGAAGCCCTCCTCTTAAAGCAGGCTGGCTGGGGATTCTGGGAGTGGAAGCCCTCCTCTTAAAGCATCCAGGCTGGGGATTCTGGGAGTGGAAGCCCTCCTCTTAAAGCAGGCCGGCTGGGGGATTTTGGGAGTGGAAGCCCTCCTCTTAAAGGATACTGGCTGGGGATTCTGGGAGTGGAAGCCCTCCCTCTTAAAGCAGGCTGGCTGGGGGATTCTGGGAGTGGAAGCCCACCCTCTTAAAGCAGGCTGGCTGGGGGATTCTGGGAGTGGAAGCCCTCCCTCTTAAAGCAGGCTGGCTGGGGGATTCTGGGAGTGGAAGCCCTCCTCTTAAAGCAGGCTGGCTGGGGGATTTTGGGAGTGGAAGCCTCCCTCTTAAAGCAGGCTGGCTGGGGGATTCTGGGAGTGGAAGCCCTCCTCTTAAAGCAGGCTGGCTGGGGGATTCTGGGAGTGGAAGCCCACCCTCTTAAAGCAGGCTGGCTGGGGGATTCTGGGAGTGGAAGCCCTCCCCTCTTAAAGCAGGCTGGCTGGGGGATTCTGGGAGTGGAAGCCCTCCTCTTAAAGCAGGCTGGCTGGGGATTCTGGGAGTGGAAGCCCTCCTCTTAAAGCAGGCTGGCTGGGGGATTCTGGGAGTGGAAGCCCTCCCTCTTAAAGCAGGCTGGCTGGGGGATTCTGGGAGTGGAAGACCTCCCCTCTTAAAGCAGGCTGGCTGGGGGATTCTGGGAGTGGAAGACCTCCCTCTTAAAGCAGGCTGGCTGGGGGATTCTGGGAGTGGAAGACCTCCTCTTAAAGCAGGCTGGCTGGGGGATTCTGGGAGTGGAAGTCCTCCCCTCTTAAAGGATGCTGGCTGGGGATTCTGGGAGTGGAAGCCCTCCCCTCTTAAAGCAGGCTGGCTGGGGATTCTGGGAGTGGAAGACCTCCCTCTTAAAGCAGTCTGGCAGGGGTATTCTGGGAGTGGAAGACCTCCTCTTAAAGCAGGCTGGCTGGGGGATTCTGGGAGCGGAAGTCCTCCCTCTTAAAGGATACTGGCTGGGGATTCTGGGAGCGGAAGTCCTCCCTCTTAAAGGATGCTGGCTGGGGATTCTGGGAGTGGAAGCCCTCCCCTCTTAAAGCAGGCCGGCTGGGGATTTTGGGAGTGGAAGCCCTCCCCTCTTAAAGGATACTGGCTGGGGATTCTGGGAGTGGAAGCCCTCCCTCTTAAAGCAGGCTGGCTGGGGATTCTGGGAGTGGAAGCCCTCCCCTCTTAAAGCAGGCTGGCTGGGGGATTCTGGGAGTGGAAGTCCTCCCTCTTAAAGCATCCAGGCTGGGGATTCTGGGAGTGGAAGCCCTCCTCTTAAAGCAGGCCGGCTGGGGGATTTTGGGAGTGGAAGCCCTCCTCTTAAAGGATACTGGCTGGGGATTCTGGGAGTGGAAGCCCTCCTCTTAAAGCAGGCTGGCTGGGGATTCTGGGAGTGGAAGCCCTCCCCTCTTAAAGCAGGCTGGCTGGGGGATTCTGGGAGTGGAAGTCCTCCTCTTAAAGCATCCAGGCTGGGGGATTCTGGGAGTGGAAGCCCTCCCCTCTTAAAGCAGGCCGGCTGGGGGATTTTGGGAGTGGAAGCCCTCCCCTCTTAAAGGATACTGGCTGGGGGATTCTGGGAGTGGAAGCCCTCCTCTTAAAGCAGGCTGGCTGGGGGATTCTGGGAGTGGAAGCCCTCCCCTCTTAAAGCAGGCTGGCTGGGGATTCTGGGAGTGGAAGTCCTCCCCTCTTAAAGCAGGCCGGCTGGGGGATTTTGGGAGTGGAAGCCCTCCTCTTAAAGGATACTGGCTGGGGATTCTGGGAGTGGAAGCCCTCCCCTCTTAAAGCAGGCTGGCTGGGGATTCTGGGAGTGGAAGCCCACCCTCTTAAAGCAGGCTGGCTGGGGATTCTGGGAGTGGAAGCCCTCCTCTTAAAGCAGGCTGGCTGGGGATTCTGGGAGTGGAAGCCCTCCTCTTAAATCAGCCTGGCTGGGGGATTCTGGGAGTGGAAGCCCACCCCTCTTAAAGTGGCCACACTTGTATGGTTGAGGCTGTCTGGCCCCTGGTTGAGGCTTGTCCGGCGATGCCACCAAGGACAGAACTTGCACCTCCTACATCCTGGAGTGCGGAAACCCTTGACCAACTCAAGAGAGTCACTCCCACCCTCCAAAGCTGGGGAGAAACCCAAGCGATCTGTCCTTAGAGGCTCCTGCTGCCACGAGGGGTGCCCAGGCCAAACCCCCTTTTCCCCAATTCCTTTCCTCAGACCATGTTGCTGGAGAAACTGAGGGTGGCGAAGCGTCCGTCCAACGAGTCGACCTTCAACGTGTTCTACTATCTCCTGGCCTGTCCGGACAACGCCTTACGGTAAGGTGACCCTCAAACTCTCCAAGATCTTTTGAGGAGGCCTCAAAAACCGGGTGCTATGACAGGAACGTGGGGGGGGGGGAAGGAGGGGCCTTCAGGGTTGCCCTGTTTGCATCTGGGCTGCTTCCATGCCTGCCGGAAGGGACGTCCACCTTCATAGGTTGCCCACGGTGTGGGATATGAGGGCCAGTGGATCTCGGGGGGAAGATTCGGCGCAGCATCCGCCAAAAAACGCCAATGCAATCCTAAATTGCATTCACAGAGGGATACAATCGAGATCAAAGGAGGTACTAATATCACTCTATGAAGCCTTAGTAAGAGCCACACCTGGAATCCTGCATCCAGTTTTGGTCACCACATTATAAAAAAGGTGTTGAGACTCTGGAAAGAGGGCAGAGAAGAGCAACCAGGATGATGAGCGGACCCGAGACTAAAACATGCGATGAACAGTTGCAGGAACTGGGCCTGGCTAGTCTAGTCAGTCTGTCTGTCTGTCTGTCTGCCTACCTATTGTCTGTGTCTCTGTCTGTCTGTCTATCATCTATCATCTCTATCTATCTATCTATCTATCTATCTCTCTATCTATCTATCTATCTATCTATCTATCTATCTATCTATCATCTTAGCTGTATCATCTATTTATCTATCTCTTTCTCTATCTCTTTCTCTTTATCTCTCTCTCTCTCTCTCTCTCTGTATCATCTATCTATCTCTTTCTCTTATCATATCTATCTATCTATCTATCTATCTATCTATCTATCTATCTGTCTCTCTGTCTGTCTGTCTATCTATCCTATTTATCTATCATCTCTCTCTCTCTCTCTCTCATCTGTGTCTTTGTCTATCTATCTGTCTAGTCTAGTCTAGGGAAGAGAAAGACCAGGGGAGACAGGAGAGCAGCCTTCCAATATTTGAGGGGCTGCCCCAGAGAGGAGGAAGGGGGGTCAAGCTATTTTCTCTAAAGCCCCCGAAGGCCAGACAAGGAATAATGGATGGAAACTGACCCAGGAGACATTCAACCTGGAAATGAGGAGGAATTTTCTGTCAGTGACAACAATCGACCGATGGAACAGAAGTTGCCTTCAGAAGTTGTGGGAGCTTCATCACTGGAGGCTTTCAAGAAGAGTTTGGACTGCCATCTGTCAGAAATGGTGTAGGGTCTCCCGCTTGGGCAGGGGGTTGGAGTAGATGACCTCCAAGGTCCCTTCCAACTCTGATTATCTGTTATCTGTTAACCTGTTCCTTCTGGTGACATCCTCTCCCTCCATCCTCTCTTTGCAGGACCGAGTTGCACTTCAACCACCTGGCTGAGAACAACGTCTTTGGCATCGTGCCGCTGTCCAAGGTACCCGGGGCTGTTTGGAAGGGTGGTCTTTTGCCTGGACCGCTCAGGAGCAGGACAAGACCTGAGATTGATGTTGGCCAATATCTAAGAAGCCTAAAAGTCTGCGGAGATTCTCCAGTCATCCAGGTCACAGTTGTCCAAAGGTTCTTTTTTTTTTTTTCACGAGGCAACTCGACTTCCTGTTTTTTTTTTCTTTTGAAGAGGTTTCGCTTCTTATATAAGAAGGTTCTTCAGCTCTGACCAGATGGAGGGGAAGGGAAGGATTGAAACTCCTTGCAGGCAGCTGGTCAGTTGCATCCTTTTTAGAGGGTCGTCGAGGCCACTTGGAGGTTTGTCTGTGTCCTCAAGGTCTTTTGAAGAGGTTTCGCTTCTCATCCAAGGAGCTTCTTCAGCTCTGACTGGAGATGTGGGGAAACGGAAGGACGGATACTCCTTGCAGACAGCTGGTCATTTGCAGCCTTTTTAGAGGGTCGTTGAGGCCACTTGGAGGTTTTTCTGTGTCCTCGGGGGTCACCTGAGTGGCGCAAATGGGTGTGGAACTGCTGGAAGGACTGCGTTGTAGATTGGAGACAGGTGAGGTTGTATCCCTCTTCTTTTCACAGAAGACTCCCCACCCATTTGCACCACTCAGGTGACCCTGAGAAGACACAGACAAACCTCCAAGCGGCCTCAGCGACCCCCTAAAAAGGATGCAAAGAACTACCTTTGTCCGCAAGGACTATAAATCCTTCTTTTTCTCCGCCATTCGGTCAGAAACCTCTCGGATGAGAAGCAGGACATTTTCAAAGAAAACCAGAAAGTCCAACGGCCTCCTGAAAAAAAATAAATCACCTTTGGGACAACCACAACCTGAACGATGGAGACTCTCTACAGACATTTAGCTACGGAAATTGGGATGAACTTTCTTGGAAGGGTGGTGGGAAAAGGAACGAATTTCCAGAGGAAAATTGCAGACTACGGGAAAGTGCAGATTCAGGTGACCCTGAGAAGACACAGATAAACACCCAAAGTGGCCCCAATGACCCTCTCAAAAGGATGCAAATGACCAGCTTGGTCTGCAAGGAGTAGAAATCCTTCCCCACCCCATCCAGTCAGAACTGAAGAAGCTTCTTGGATGGGAAGCGAAACGTCCTCAAAACCAGAAAGTCCAGTGGCCTCCTGAAAAAAAACAAAAACGCACCTTTGGGACGATCTTGTCTGCTGAATCCGTGTCTTCTTCCCCCACCAAAAAACGATACCAACTGGCCTCTCTGCTGGAACAAAATCAGCACCGAATGAGCCGGCTCGCTCTGCGTTGCCGAGTTAAGTTCTCTTTCCACCACCCCCGTGTCTAAAAGGGGTTTACGCCAAGTTTTAATTAAAGGCTTATCGGCTTTTTTTTCCATATCCCCGCCGGGAGAAGGGATTGGACGGAGATCTCCCGGCCTAACCTGGCTCTAGCGGAGTAACCCTCTTGGCATCCTTGCAGGCGGCGCTACCCATAAAAGGCTGGTGGCGTTGTTGTTTTTTACAATAGTCTTCCTGATTTTTTTTATTTTTTTAAAATTTCTTCCTTCTCTTTGGCTGCAGCCGGAGGAAAAACAGAAAGCGGCCCAGCAGTTCAGCAAACTGCAAGCAGCCATGAAGGTGATGGGCATCTCCGGCGAAGAGCAGAAGGCCTTCTGGCTCGTCCTGGGAGCCATTTGCCACCTGGGGGCGGCTGGAGCCACCAAAGGTACGTGGGTGGGTGGGTGGGTGGGGGGGGAAATGACACCCACGTAGCGTTTTAGCAACCACCCCACGAGGCTCGGAGACTGACCCTTCACCCTCCTCCTGCACCCGAGTTATAGATCTGGAAAGATCTGGAAAGAGTGCAGAGAAGAACAACCGAGAGGTTTGGAGGCTAAAACGTAACGACGGAGGGTGGCAGGAACTGGGCATGGTTACTCTGGGGGTGAGCAACGGATGGAAACTAAGCCATAGAATAGAAATTAGATTAGATTAGAATAGAATAGAATAGAATAGAATAGAATAGAATAGAATAGAATAGAATAGAACAGAACAGAATTCTTTATTGGCCAAGTGTGATTGGACACACAAGGAATTTGTCTTTCGTGCAAATGCTCTCGGTGTACATAAAAGAAAAATTCATTCGTCAAGAGTCAAGAATCATCAGGTCCAACACTTAATAATAGTCATAGGATACAATAAAAATAGAATAGAGTAAGAATAGAATAGAGTAAGAATAGAATAGAATAAGAATAGAATAGAATAGAATAGAATAGAAACAGGAGTAGAATAGAATAAAAACAGAATAGAATAGAATAGAATAGAATTCTTTATTGGCCAAGTGTGATTGGACACACAAGGAATTTGTCTTAGTGCAAATGCTCTCAATGGACATGAAAGAAAAGAGACATTTTGTCAAAAGTCAAGAATTATCAGGAACGACAGTAATAGTCACAGGGCACAATAAGCCATCAAATCATACTAGGAAACAGTTGATATAAATCGTTAGGATACAAGCGACAAAGTTACACTCATACAGTCACAAGTGGGAGGGGATGGGCGATAAGGAGTGATGAGAAGATTAAGAGTGATAGTAATGCAGACTTTGTAAATAATTGGACAGTGTTGTGGGAATTATTTGTTTAGCAGAGTGATGGCATTCGGGGAAAAAACTGTCCTTGTGTCTAGTTGTTCAGGTATGCAGGGCTCTATAGCGTCGTTTTGAGGGTAGGAGTTGGAACAGTTTATGTCTGGCATGTGAGGGGTGTGTAGATATTTTCACAGCCCTCTTTTTGACTCATGCAGGATACAGTCCTCAGTGGAAGGGAGGTTGTTAGCAATTGCTATTTTCTGCAGTCCTAATTCCTCTCTGGAGTCTGCGTCTGTCCTGTTGGGTTGCAGAACCAAACCAGACAGTTCTAGAGGTGCAGATGACAGACTCCATCCTTCCTCTGTAGAACTGGATCAGCAGCTCCTTTTGGGCAGTTTGAGGTTCCTGAGTTGGCGCAGAAAGAACATTCTCTGTTGGGCTTTTTGGATGACGTTTTCGATGTTTAGGTGTCCATTTTAGGTCATGTGATATAGTAGAACCTAGAAATGTGAAGGTCTCTACTGTCGATACTGTGTTGTCTAGTATTGTAAGAGGTGGTAGCATGGGAGAGAAGCAATCTGGAACCAAGGAGAAATTTCCTGACATTGAGAACATTAACCACTGGAACTACTTGCCACCAGGAGTTGTGGGTGCTCGATCACTGGAGGTTTTTAAGAAGAGATTAGACTGCCACTTGTCTAGAATGCTGTAGGGTGTCCTGCCTGAGCACAGGGTTGGACTAGAAGATCTCCAAGGTCTTTCCCAACTCTGTTTCCCCCTTCCCCCCACAGTTGTTTAATGATCCCGTAATCCCTTGCGGGGCGGAGACTGAGCAATTGAATAGAGTTTTGAGTGTTTACTGGCCGGATGCCCTTCCTATCTCTAATGCGGAGTTTTGTTCGGCAGATCTATTCTCATGGTGCCCAGAGAAATATCAGCCTCTACCTAGGATCGAACTCACAGCTTCCCAATTGTGAGGCGAGAGCTCCAACTCTTGTTATGCTGCTAATTCATTAATTAACCGATCGGTGGGGGTCGTGGCAGGTTTTTAAGAAGAAACTGGACCGTCCCTTGTCTGGAAGGGTATAGGGCAATGGCGGCTAACGGTTTCAGGCTAAAAATTTTGTGCATGCTTGCGCTTGTGTGCCGGCACCCAGAAAGCAATGCGTGTGCCCCCCAACCCCTGCACATACACACACAATTCCTCCCACCCTCTTACCTGAGGTGTGCTTCATAGCTGATTTTCGGGCGTTTGAGGCCTTTTTTCCACCTCCCAAAACCCCGGCAGGCTTTGCAGGATGAATCATAGGCCCGTTTTCGTCACTTCCTGTAAGTGACGGAAACGGGCCTGTGATTCATCCTGCAAAGAGGATTTTTTTCAAGCCTCTGGGAGGAGGTAAAAAAGGCCTCAAAGGGCCCAAAATTAATCCGGGAGACGTGCGCATGCGCAGTGAGGTAACTTGGCCTGCGGCTCGTGTGCCGGCACAAATGACTCTGTGTGCCACCTGCGGCACGCGTGCCATAGGTTCGCCATCATGGGTATAGGGTCTCCTGCTTGAGCAGGGGGTTGGACTACATGACCTCCCAGGTCCCTTCCAGCCCTAGGTTTCTATTTGGGCCACATCCTTCCCTTTCAAGAAAAGCCCAGCTTCTGTCTCCAAGTCGAAAAGAGGGACGATCCCTCATTGCTAAGAGACCCCTGCGGTAGAATAACACTAACACACATGCGTGCGCACACACACACAAACACACAAACACATGCACAACTAGACCATCTGGAATTATCCACAACCTGCTTTGGCTGGTTTCTGCTTATCTCATTTATTTGAAGCGATTTTCTCTGGGGTTCTTTCTTTCTTTCTTTCTTTCTTTCTTTCTTTCTTTCTTTCTTTCTTTCTTTCTTTCTTTCTTTCTTTCTTTCTTTCTTTCTTTCTTTCTTTCTGTTTTTAAACTTAAAAAATCTTCCAAAATAGGTCAGGGGAAGTTGGAAATAATCCCTGGACTGGTTTGGATTTTAAAAGGAGGCAGGGAACACTGGAAAAGAAAGGAAACCCCAAGGCCCAGTTCCAAAAACGAGTTTTTTGAAAGGAGAAAAGGCCCTGAGCTTTGAATCCCCTGAATGGTTTGGAGCAGGATTTCTCCTCCTTGGAAAAAAAAAACCAAGAGGGGTGGACTTCCACTCCCAGAATTCCCCAGGTTTAACAGAGTAACAGAATTGGAAAGGGCCTTGGAGGCCATCTAGTCCAGCCCCCTGCCCGAGCAGGGGACCCGACACCATTTCTGACAGACGGCAGTCCAGTCTCTTCTTGAAAGCTTCCAGGGATGAAGCTCCCACAACTTCTGAAGGAAACTTCTGTTCCCTGTGTTGATGGTTCTCACTGTCAGAAAATTCCTCCTTGTTTCCAGGTTGAATCTCTCCTTGGTCAGTTTCCATCCATTCTTCCTTGTCTGGCCTTCGGGTGCCTTGGAGAATAGCTTGACCCCCCCTCCTCCTCCCTGTGGCAGCCCCTCAAATATTGGAAGACCACTATCATGTCTCCCCTGGTCCTTCTCTTCCCTGGACTAGCCAGGCCCAGTTCCTGCAACCGTCCGTCGTATGTTTGAGCCTCCAGTCCCCTAAATCATCTTTTTATAGTGTTGTGACCAAAACTGGATGCAGGACTCTAGGTGTGGCCTTACTAAGGATGGATGGATGGACGGACAGATGATAGATAGATAGATAGATAGATAGATAGATAGATAGATAGATAGATAGATAGATAGATAGATAGATAGAGTGAGATGATAGACAGACAGACAGACAGATAGAGAGACTAAACTAGCCAGGCCCGGTTCCTGCAACCGTTCATCCGTATGTCTTAGCCTCCAGTCCCCTCATCCTCCTGGTTGCTCTTCTCTGCACTTTTTCCAGAGTCTCAACATCTTTTTTATAGTGTGGTGACCAAAAGTGGATGCAGGACTCCAGGTGTGGCCTTACTGAGGCTTCATAGAGTGATATTAGTACCTCCCTTGATCTCGATTGAGATTCTCCTGCTCGAGCAAGGGGCTGGACTAGAAGACCTCTAAGGTCCCTTCCAGGTCATTCTAGTCTATTCATTCAAGGGCTTCCAGAGGCGAACAGCGTTCCCGTCCTAAGAAATGGAATCGGCAGCGGCCATTTTGTTCAGGTGCCACCAGCAGATGGCAAACTTCACTAAGCTTTCGTGTTACTGAGCTTTTGCTATGAGCCCGTTAGGCACAATTTTTTACGTTCGAACCGCTCTCCATTCCTGGCAAAAAGTCACACGGGGAGTCCTCGGCTTACGACCACATTGGGAGCCATGATTTCCGTTGCCGGACAAGCTGATATTTAAGTGAGTTAAGGCTGATTTTCTGAACTCCTTTGCCCAGGTCATTAAGCGAATCTGGCTTCACCCCCACCATTGATTTTTGCGTGTCGTAAGCTGACCGGGAAGGTCGACAACGGGGATTTATTTTTTTATTTTATTTGGTTTGTCAGTTGCTTACAAGGTAATAGGTATAAGTAAAAACATAGTGATGAATACATGTGTTAGGAATATGGGTCACCTAACAGCTATTTGGGTTAGAAATATATAAACCAGGATAAACATTTTAAAACTGTATATTTAAGAAAATGCAAAACTGTACTTAGGTGTGGTTTCTCAAACGGCCATAAGATGGAGCCAGAAACCTGGGTTGTCTTAGTCTGAGTCTCAGAAGAGAGTGTGAGTGTATCTCTGTTTCCTTCTGTTGGAAAGAGTTGCCGTTCCTCCATTTTGCCTGATTGACTGATATTCGTGGATTTGATCTAAGTCTGATACTGAACTGTTTTTGACACTGGAATTTGTTATTGGATTATCCCTGGATTGAAAGCTGACTGCTTTAACTGTGAATGTCTTTGGACTGCCTATTTTGGACTTTGCTTTAAACCTTTCTGGAAGTAACATTTACTGTACAGTGTATCTGTATGCTGTGTATGTATTATTCAAACACTATTCTCTATACGTCTCCCTGTATGCGCTCATTCTCCTAACGGGGAATTACCTCAACAACATGGGTGCATATAAGAAAAATAAGAAAAAGAAACAATAGGACAGGGATGGTAGGCACATTGGTGTGCTTATGCACGCAAGCTACAGACCACTTAGGAAAGGGGTGAGGTCAATAGAAGAAAATCTAAGGTTAAAGTTTTTGGGGTTTGGGGAAGAAACTACAGAGTCAGGTAGAGGATTCCAGACATTGACCACTCTGTGGCTGAAGTCGTATTTCCTGCAATCAAGTTTGGTGCGATTAACCTTGAGTGTGTATCTATTGTGTGCTCTTGTGTTGTTATGATTGAAGCTGAAGTATTCATTGACGGGTAGGACATTGCAATGTATGATTTTATATACTAGACTTAGATCGGACCGAAGACGGCGTAATTCAAGGTTTTCTAGGTCTAGAATTTCGAGTCTGGTGGCATAAGGTCTTCTACAACGAGTAGAGGAGTGGAGAACTCTTCTTGCGAAATATCTCTGGACTTTCTCAACAGTGTTAATATCAGATACGTAATGTGGGTTCCAGGCTGATGAGCTGTATTCAAGTATTGGTCCAGCAAATGTTTTGGATGCTCTAGTTAGTAGTGTGATATTACCGGAGAAAAAGCTACGTAGGATTAGATTAACAACTCTTAACGCCTTTTTTGGCTCTGTAGTAACAGTGGGCTCTAGCACTTAGATCATTAGAGATGAGTACTTCATGTGACAATCATGTGACCTTCGGATGGGCAAAGGAGCTTCAACGTCCTGCTTGCTTTGAATGTGGGGGGGGAGGGTCTTCCACCTCAGCCCCCCCACCCAATTCCCCCTCCTCTCCCTGGGGTGTTTGTGTGTTGTTGTTACCCCGCCCGCCTTCTAACGCACTCTTTTTGTGTTTGCATGGTGCATGCCGTCCCCTTGTGCAATTCAGACAGCAGTGAAGGTAACGTGTTCCCCCTTGAACCCCAAAGGCTGTTTCCTTTCTCCCCTCCATCTCTTCCCCTCCCTCCTTCTCTCCCCCCTCCCCCCACTTTCTTTGCATCCAGCTTTCCGGATTTTACACGTCTTGTTTGTCCTTCTGCTGTTGGTTCATCACACCTGGCATTTGAACACCTTTTCCGCAGGGGGCTCCAGCAGGTGTGGTGGTCCAAAACGAGGGGTCCCCAAACGTGGCCCCTTTAAGACTTGGAGTACAAGTCCCAGAATTCCTCAGCCAGCAAAGCAAAGCCTGCTGGGGAATTCTGGGAGTTGGAGTCCCCAGGTCTTAAAGGGGCCGAGGTGGGAGACCCCCTGGTCTGCTGGCTGGGGAATTCTGGGAGTTGGAGTCCCCAAGTCTTAAAGGGGCCAAGGTGGGAGACCCCCTGCCCTGCTGGCTGGGGAATTCTGGGAGTTGGAGTCCCCAGGTCTTAAAGGGGCCAAGGTGGGAGACCCCTGTCCTGCTGGCTGGGGAATTCTGGGAGTTGGAGTCCCCAGGTCTTAAAGGGGCCAAGGTGGGAGACCCCCTGCCCTGCTGGCTGGGAATTCTGGGAGTTGGAGTCCCCAAGTCTTAAAGGGGCCAAGGTGGGAGACCCCCTGCCCTGCTGGCTGGGGAATTCTGGGAGTTGGAGTCCCCAAGTCTTAAAGGGGCCAAGGTGGGAGACCCCCTGCCCTGCTGGCTGGGGGATTCTGGGAGTGGGAGTCCCCAAGTCTTAAAGGGGCCAAGGTGGGAGACCCCCTGCCCTGCTGGCTGGGGAATTCTGGGAGTTGGAGTCCCCAAGTCTTAAAGGGGCCAAGGTGGGAGACCCCTGTCCAAAACAGTCAAAATGGCACCCATGAAGGCTGCAATCGGAGCTGTGCCCAGTTCCCACGTGCGTTTTCTGCTGAACCGATGGGCTTGCCATCTTGAGCTTTTCGACCACACCTTGCGGACCCCTCCTCTACATTTTCAGGTGGGACACTGAGTTTTCCCAGTCATGGAAAGAAGGAGCCTAAAACCAAGGAGACATTTCCCCACCATAGGAACAATTTTAACCAGTGGAACGACAAGAGGTTGTGGGTGCTTTCCAACATGGGAGGGTTTTCCTGAAGCGATGGGGCAGCTGTTTTGTCTGGACTGGAAGGCTTGAGCAGGGGGTTGGACTAGAAGGCCTCCGAGGCCCCTTCCAGCCTGAGGGTTCTGTAATAAGGAAGGAAAGAAGGAGAAAGAAAGAAAGAAAGAAAGAAAGAAAGAAAGAAAGAAAGAAAGAAAGAAAGAAAGAAAGAAAGAAAGAAATAGAGAGGAAAGGAAAGAAAGAAAGAGAAAGATGAAGGAAGGAAGGAAAGAAAGAAAGAAAGAAAGAAAGAAAGAAAGAAAGAAAGAAAGAAAGAAAGAAAGAAAGAAAGAAAGAAAGAAAGAAAGAAAGGAATAAAGTTATGAAGAAAGAGGGAAGGAGGGAGGAAGGAAGGAAAGGAAGGGAAGGAAAGGAAGGAAGGAAGGAAAGGAAGGAAAGGAAGGAAAGGAAGGAAGAAGAAGCAGGATAAAAGAGTTGGAAGGGACCCTAGAGGTCTTCTAGTCCAGCTCCTTGCTCAAGAAGGAGGACCTCTCTCAGACAAATGGCTGTCCAATCTCTTCTTTAAAACCTCCAGTGATGGAGAAGGAAGGAAGGAAGAAAAGAAAGGAAGGAAGGAAAAAGAAAGAAAGAGATAGAGAGGAAAGGAAAGAAAGAAAGAAAGAGAAAGAAAGAAAGAAAGTTATAAAGAAAGAGGGAAGGAGGGAGGAAGGAAGGAAGGAAGGGAAGGAAAGGAAGGAAAGGAAGGAAGAATAGCAGGATAAAAGAGTTGGAAGGGACCCTAGAGGCCTTCTAGTCTAGCTCCTTGCTCAAGAAGGAGAACCTCTCTCAGACAAATGGCTGTCCAATCTCTTCTTTAAAACCTCCAGTGATGGAGAAGGAAGGAAGGAAGGAAAAAGAAAGAAAGAGATAGAGAGGAAAGAAAGAAAGAAAGAAAGAAAGAAAGAAAGAAAGAAAGAAAGAAAGAAAGAAAGAAAGAAAGAAAGAGGGAGGCAGGGAGGAAGAAAAGGAAGGAAGGAGAGCAGAATAACAGCGTTGGCAAGGCAGACCGAAGGTTTTTCTTGCATGCTACACACACACACATACACACACACACACACACCCCAACCAACCAGAATGGCTGCCTGCCCTGCTTCTCCTGGCAGCGCAGCTAAGCTGTTGACCTCCCATCTCGTCTCATCAAGTTCCTAAGTACATTTTCATTACTCCGCTCGCTCGGCTGTCGCTCGTCCTCTTTCCCCTCCTCGCTCCTCTCTTCTCCTTTCATGCACGATGAATAACGACAAGGCCGGGCGGGGGTCCTGCCCCCAGGGAGCCCGACGGAGCCCCCCCCTCCTCTTAATGCAATTTTCCTCCCCTCCGCTGGTGCTGGTGGCCGGCCAAGGGGAGGCGTGGAAGGATCTCTTCCTGGAAAGGGTGGGTTTCCCCCTGAATGTGTTTTGCTTCTCATCCAAGAAGCTCCTTCCCTCCCTCCCTTCCTTCCTTCCTTTCCTTTCCTTTCCTTTCCTTTCCTTTCCTTTCCTTTCCTTTCCTTTCCTTTCCTTTCCTTCCTTTTCCTTCCTTCCTTCCTTCCTTCCTTCCTTCCTTCCTTCCTTCCTTCCTTCCTTCCTTCCTTCCTCCTTCCTTTTCCTTCCTTCCTTTTCCTTCCTCCCTTCCTTCCTCCCTTCCTTTTCCTTCCTCCCTCCCTTCCTTCCTTTCTTTCTTCCTTCCTTTTCCTTCCTCTTCCTTCCATTTTTCCCTTCTATTTTTCTTCCTGTTTTTCTGGCTTTCTCCTTCCCTCCTTCCCATTTCCTTCCTCCCTCCCTCCCTCCCTCCCTCCCTCCCTTCCTCGTTCCTTTTCCCTTTCTTTTCTTCCTGTTTTCTTAGCTTTCTCCCTCCCTCCTTCCCTCCCTTCTTTTCTGCCTCCCCCTCTCATTTCCCTTTCTTTTCTTCTCTTCCGCTTTCTCCCTCCTTCCCTCCCTCCCTCCCTGCCTCCCGTCCATCCGTCTCTCTCTTTTCCCTTCTCTCTCTCTCGGAAGAACTGAAGAAGCCTCTTGGATGAGAAGCGAAACCTTTCCCAAGAAAACTCCAGTGGCCTTTTTTGGGGGGGGAAAAGCCCCTTCGAGACCCTTCCCCGAAAGCCCCTCCACCTCTTTGGAGGGGGGGGGTCGGGTGGTCTGTGGGAGGGATGGGCCTCTTCCCCCCCCTGCCCAGGTGTGGCCCTCCTTGCCCCGGGCTGGCAGCGGGGGCACCCCTCGCCCTTGGCCCCCACGCCCACCCATGGTCTCCGTCTCCTTCCAGCTGGCCGGAAGCAGTTTGCCCGCCACGAGTGGGCCCAGAAGGCCGCCTACCTCCTGGGCTGCACCCTGGAGGAGCTCTCCTCGGCCATCTTCAAGCCGCCAGCCAAGGGCTCCGTGCAGAGGTCCACCTCCTTCCGCCAGGGGCCCGAGGAGGCCGGGCTGGCCGACGGCTCAGGTGAGGGGCAGGGGCCCAATGGCGGCAGGGCTGTGGGCCCATTGAGCAGGCCCCCCGTGGGGGAGGTTGAGTGGGGCCCCCCCACGCCCCAGTAGTTAATGGTTACAGCAAGGGTTCACAGCTTGGAGGGGGGGGGTGTTGGGACGCACACGCACACACACACACACACGCACCTCCTCCCAAATGAGGGGGCTGGTCCAGGAGGGGCTGGAAATCAATGGAGATCAAAGGAGAGGGAGGGGGAAGGAATTGGGGCTCCGCTCTAACCCCCCCCACCCCCAGCGGAATGATTGGCGTTGCTCAAGGAGGGAGACTGGGGGGGGTGGGGGTGTCCATGCGGTGCTTTAGGGGATCCCAGCACTGCAACATTGGAGTCGTTCCCTCCTTTCTGCCTCCTTCCTTCCTTCCTTCCTTCCTAACTTTCTTTCCCTTTCTCTAATTTCTTTCTTTCTTTCTTTCTTTCTTTCTTTCTTTCTTTCTTTCTCTCTCTCTCTCTTTCCTGTCTTCCATCCTTCCCTCCCTTTCTTCTTCCTATATTCCTTCCCTATTTTACTCCTCCTTTTCCTTCTTTCCTTCCTTTCTCCCTCCCCTTCTCCCTCATTTTTCTTCCTATTTTTCTCCTTTCCTTCTTTCCTCCTCCCTTCACTCCTTCCCTTCCATTTCCTCCCTGCCTCCCTCTCCTTCCTTCCTTCCTTCCTTCCTTCCTTCCTTCCTTCCTTCCTTCCTTCCTTCCTTCCTTCCTTCCTTTCTTTCTTTCTTTCTTTCTTTCTTTCTTTCTTTCTTTCTTTCTTTTCCCTCCTTTCCCCTTCTCTCTCTCTCTCACTGTCTCTCCCTCCCTCCTTCCCACCCTTCCTTCTTTCCTTCCTTCCTTTCTCTTCCCCCTCTCCCCTTCTCTCACTCTCACTGCCTCTCCCTTCCCTCCCCTCTCCCTCCTTCCTTCCTTCCTTCCTTCCTTCCTTCCTTCCTTCCTTCCTTCTTTCTTTCTTTCTTTCTTTCTTTCTTTCTTTCTTTCTTTCTTTCTTTCTTTCTCTTTTCCCTCCTCTCCCCTTCTCTCAATCACACTGTCTCCCCTCCCTCCCTCCCACCCACCTCCTTCCTTCCTTCCTTCCTTCCTTCCTTCCTTCCTTCCTTCCTTCCTTCCTTCCTTCCTTCCTTCCTTTCTCTCTTTCTCTCTCTCTCTCTCTCTCTCTCTTTCCTGTCTTCCCTCTTCTTCTCCCCCTTCTCTCTCTCTCTCTCTCTTGCAGGTCCCAAAACCTCTGCCTTGGAGTGCCTGGAAGCCCTGACCTCCGGCTTGTACTCTGAGTTGTTCACCCTCCTCATTTGCCTACTCAACAGGTAAGGGCCTCCTCTTTTCCTGTCTCTGGCAATTGACAGGCTCGGTCAGTGTCCGAGACCTGGCCAAACCCCCGACGCTAAAGGGGTGCTCTTTTTAATCTCTGCCGAAGCTAGGCTGAAATGAGGAGAGGGAGGGTCCTTCAGCCCACCGCCCACCCACCCCCCAGTTAGCTCCACACCCTCCCAAGGGGATTTGTCTTTTCTCCACGGGCCATGATGGTGACCCCCACGGCACCTGCGACACACGGAGCCATTTGTGCGGGCACACGAGCCCCATCCAAACCTACCTCACTGCGCACGCATGCGCATCCCAGCTGATTTTCGGGCCTTTTGAAGCCTCCCAGAGGCTCGAGGGAAGCCTCTGCAGACTTTGGAGGCTGAAAAACAGGCCCGTTTGGTCACTTCCTGTACTTCCGGAAATACCAGAAGTGCCGAAATGGGCCCGTTTTTTCAGCCTCCAAAGGCTGCAGAGGTTTCCCTCGACCTACCTGGGCTGGAAATCAGCTGGGAGGTGTGCACATGTGCAGTGCAGGTAAGGGGACGGGGCGGGGTACGTGCACATGCATGGGGGGTGCACGTTGCCTTTCAGCACACCACAACAAAAAGGTTTGCCATCACTGTCTGAGGGAGCGGGGAACTCACCTGTACAGCGGCAGGTAAAGGAACCATGCCAGGTATGTGGGAGCCCTTGTCCACACCTGTGGGCAGTGGGGTCTCTAATTTTGGAGTCCTTTCTGGGGGGAGTGGGGGGGCTTCAAACATTTTTAGCAATGGGTTCTCTGCCCGGTGGCTGGATGTGCGTGGCCATGATGGGTGTGGCCTAGTCAGCCTCCTGCACCATGGCGGGGGGAGGCATTTTCGCCCTCCCCGAGCCTCCGTGCGCGCCCTGCACTTACCTGGGATCCAAGACAGGCCACTTGGGGACCCCTGGGAGGGGAGGGGTGTGCAGGGACAGCCAGTACTCGGAACTACCAGTTTGGCGAACCAGACGTAAAATTAACAACCGGTTCGCCCAAACCGGTGTGAATCGTAATCAGCCCCCACTCAGTCCTTTCTCTCTCTCTCTTTCTCTCTCTCTCTTTCTCTCGCTCTCTTTTTTTAAATTGGTTTTTTCAAACTATAAAATGCAAAGAAAAAATTTAAAAAGTAATGGGAGGACTAAGATGAGGAGGAAAGATATACAGTGTAAAGGGAGGAAAGTTAAGAAACAGGCACGGGCTTCCGACTCTCTCTTTAGCGCAGTTGAAGGTCACAACCACGCAGCCCCAATGTTTGCACGACAGCGTGGACAAGCCGTTTCTAGAAAAAAGCAGCCAATCTGGTTAATAAAAACAAATCCAAGTTTCATTATTATTATTTTTTTTGGTTCATTGAAAGAACAAAATCCGGAAGCAATTTCAGAATAGAAACGAGGTTAGATATAATCTCTTTTTTGGATTAAAAAAAAAAAATCAATTTAGTTTTGCAGTCTTTTCTCCATTCACACACCTATGGGACCCCCATCGCCCATCCATACAGGCTGTCCTCAACTTGCAACCACCCGTTTAGTGACCGAAGTTGCAACGGCACTGAAAAAAAAGCGGCTTATGATACCTGTCACCTGTCTCCTATTTATGATGGTGCTCGTGGTTTTCCACATTTTGAAAGCATCTTTGTTTTAGGGAACAACCTGGTTCCAAGTTTTCACATTTCCATGCAAACATGACTTTGATTACATACTCATCTTTCGCATTTAATTTCACGCCTCATCATTACTTTACATCCTTTCTATTCATTGTCTCAAATACTTTCCTCAAGCTCATTTTATAAGTTTTCAATTCATTTCTTGACCTGTTTTCTTTACCTTTAAATAATTCTCACGGCTTCGTATTCGTTGTGCTTTATACATTTTAGTCTGTCAGGAATGCAATTTCATCGCACGTTCTTATTTCATCATTTCAAAAATTCCACCCCAATTCAAACAATTCCAAAATTTCCCCCCCCAATTACCAATTAGAGTGTGTCACCCCTACACCTTATATATATATCGTTTAATTAGTTCCCCTTTAAATCCCAGTAACCATTCAACGTTTTAATTATCACTTTAGAAATTAAAAACAATAATCTCCTAGCAGCTACATAACATAAATACCTGTGATGACCCAGGGTGTGGGATACAAAATAAACACAGTCACAAAAAAAACAGGTGAAGGCCCTTTTATTCCTTCACTTTGCTTCCAAGCTCCAAATATCCTTGACTGGAGACAAAAAAAAATCCCCCACAAGCAGTTACAAGAAGAAGGAAATGCCGTTTAAACTATAAAGAGTAAAAAAAAACAGCACAAACCAGGCAAGATAAGGGCTTGAAGACACCCACAGATATAAACACACACACTGGGAAGGACATCAAACTCAGAGAGGAACTATAAACTAGGGATATTTACACGCTTTGTATCCAGCACTTGCTCGTATGCATGTCCGTCCTCTTATCTAGTTGTCACAGCTGCAGCCCATGAAGGGGATCAGGGCCCTTTCCTCCCCCGTAGACCAGGTTTCTCCCTTATCCTCTCCCTCCCTGCGTGCCCTAGGATGGAGAGGGGATGGGCCTGGGTCCTCCTCTGACTACCCAGACAGCCTCTGCCCTTCCCCAGCCTCACCCACAACCTCCGGAGCTACACCTCCACTACCTGTCGGCTGTTCCTCCTCTTCCTCAGAGTCCGTCTCCACCAGGAGCGGGTGTTTTCCCCGCCGATTACATCAAAAACATTTTAAGGTTTCAAAAAGAAAAATAATGATCTGTTCAATTCATCCTAAAAACTGATATTGATCTCATTGCCATAAACCTCATAATTCATTTCGACTCTATTGTATAAGTTCATTAAACGTAAGCTAATAAACTTATTATAATTTCTCTTTTTTCACATTTATTCCATTTATCTCTGTATACAGTTTAACAGAAAAAAAAACAAACAAGTATCCCAAGTTAGATTCGCTTAAGGACCCCGCGGTCCACTTCACAGCTGCAGGGATTCGCTGAATGACTGGGGCAATAGCTCACTCCGCAGCTGCCTCGCTTAGCCAGGGAAATTCGGGCCTCTTTTGCCGTCGTAAGTCGAGGACTGCCAACGCTGGAACTTTCTGAGGCCAAGTTAGCCGTGTCCTTCCCTTGGGCTAATTTTCTGCCGCTGATTTTCTTGTTTTTTTTTTTTAAAAAAGACAATAGGCTAATTAGCTGTGAAAATCTTCTCTCGCTTAACGAGGCTCTGTTGCCACAACACTGTAATGTAGAAATGCCACGTCTGAGGATGATTTTAAGAAATCGTTTCATTCTGCGCGTTTAGTAACGCGACCAAAATGGTCCTCGTCCTCCCATTAACATTGCAGCAAAAGCCGTGTGTTGCAGCAGCGTAGTGGCCTCTCGGTGGCATCTCACGTCACAATCAGGAGGCTGTGAGTTCGATCCAAGGTAGAGGCAAATATTTCTCTCTGGGAACCGGGAGAATATGTCTGCTGAACAATACTCCACCTCAGCGACAGGAAAGGCATCCGGCCAAGAAACACTCCGCTGGCTCCATTCATTGCTGAGACTCCGCCTCCAAGCGATTATGGGATGATCATTAAAGGTTGTTGATGATGATGATGATGAAAGCCATGCATTGCAGCCTGACATTTTTTAATTTGTGTGTGTGTGTGTGTGTGTGTGTGTGTGCGCGTGTGTGTCTCCATGCCTTCACCCTTTATTTGGTACGATTCTAAATTCCAATTATAGGTGGTTTTTGTTAAAATGAATATAGGCAGAGAGAGAGAGATAATGGATGGATGGATGGATGTAGATAGATAGATAGATAGTTACATGGATGGAGGGAGGGAGGGAGAGAGAGAGAGAGAGATAGTTACATGGATGGATGGATGGATGGATGGAGGGCGGGAGGGAGGGAGAGATAGATAGATGATAGATAGATAGATAGATAGATAGATAGATAGATAGATAGATAGATAGATAGATAGTTACATGGATGGAAGGAGGGAGGGAGAGAGATAGATAGATGATATATATAGATATATAGATGATACAGATACAGAGATGGATGGATGGATGGATGTATAGGTAGGTAGGCAGAGAGAGATGATATATAGATATAGATGATACAGAGATGGATGGATGGGTATTAGATAGACAGACAGACAGACAGACAGATAGACAGATAGATGATGGATGGATAGCTGATAGATGGATAGACAGACAGACAGATACACACAGATTATAGATTATCTTTATCTAAGATAGATGACAGATAGACATGGTATAGATATATAGACAGACACACAGAGATGATGGATGGATGGATGGATGGATGGATAGATAGATAGATAGATAGATAGATAGATAGATAGATAGATAGATAGATAGATAGATAGATAGATAGATGATGGATGGATAGATAGATACATGATAGATAGATACATGATAGAGAGATACATGATAGATAGATAGATAGATAGATAGATAGATAGATAGATAGATAGATAGATAGATAGATAAAGATAGATGACAGACATGGTATAGATGTATAGACAAACACAGAGATGATAGATGATGGATGGATAGATAGATAATAGATAAATACAGAGTTTCAGGCTGCAATGTGTGGCTATAATCATCATCATCTTCATTTAATGACCCCATAATAATCCCTGGCGGGGCGGCGTCTGGGCGACTGAATGGACCCTGGTGAGCGTTTCCTGGCCAGATGCCCTTTTGCCCAGCCGGGCAAGCGGAATTGCTCCCAGGTGGGGCGGATACCCAGCACCCTCCCAATTCATGCCCCCCCACCCACCCACCCACCCCCACTCCCGGGCTTCCTCTCTTCCCCGGCAGGGCCCTGAAGTCCAGCCAGCGCTCCTTGTGCTCCATGATGATCGTGGACACGCCCGGCCTGCAGAACCCCGAGATGGCCGGCCAGAGCCGGGGCGCCACCTTTGAGGAGCTGTGCCACAACTACGCCCAGGAGCGGCTGCAGGGCCTCTTCCACGAACGCACCTTCGTGCAGGAGCTGGAGCGCTACAAGGAGGTACGCTTCCCTGCCGGGGGGCGGGCGGCGGGGGAGGGAATTGAGCGAAACCACAGCCCCAAGAAGGGGGGGCGTTTGTCAGCCTGTTTTCTCGAGACCCGTGAAGGCAGGACGAGAAGCAACGGATGGAAACGCATCAAGAAGAGAAGCCCACCTGGAATTAAGGCGGGATTTCCTGACGGGGGTGGGTCGGGGGGACGGGACAATGAACCAGTGGAACTGCTGGCCACCAGAAATTGTGGGGGCTCCATCACTGGG
Source organism: Pseudonaja textilis (assembly GCF_049901715.1). Classification (NCBI taxonomy): domain Eukaryota; kingdom Metazoa; phylum Chordata; class Lepidosauria; order Squamata; family Elapidae; genus Pseudonaja; species Pseudonaja textilis. Next base: position 1,684,081 of record NC_141990.1, on the reverse strand, counting down.
GGCTTTTTAAGAAGAGACTGGGCAGTCACTTATCTGGAATGGTATCGGTTCTCCTGCTTGAGCCAGCGGGTTGGACTAGATGACCTCCAAGGTCCCTTCCAACTCTGTTATTCTATTATTCTATTGGAGGGAGGGAGGAGAAGGAGAGATGAAGGAAGGAAGGAAGGAAAATGGTTGGAAGCTCATCAAGGAGAGAAGCAACCTGGGATTAAGAAGGAACTTACTAACAGGGAGGACAAGGAACCAGTGGAACAGCTGGCCACTGGAAGTTGTGGGGGGCTCCATCACTGGAGGAGTTTAAGAAGAGACTGGGCAGCCATTTGTCTGAAATGGCGTAGGGTCTCCTGCTTGGGTGGATGGGGGTTAGACTAGATGACCTCCAAGGTCCCTTCCAACTCTGTTATTCTATTGTTCTATAGAAGGAAGGAAGGAAGGAAGGAAGGAAGGAAGGAAGGAAAAGAGGGAAGAGAGGAAGGAAGGAAGGAAGGAAAGAAGGAAGAAAAGAAGGAAGGGAGGAAGGAAGGAAAAGAGGAAAGGAAGGAAGGAAAGAAGGAAGGAAGGAAGGAAGGAAGGAAGGTGAGAGGAAGGGAGGGAGGGAGGAAAGGAAGGAAGGAAGGAAGGAAGGAGCAAGAGGGAGGGAGGAAGGAAGATGAGAAAGACAAAGAGGAGAGGGGAGGGAGGGAAAGAAGGAAGGAAGGAAGGAAGGAAGGAAGGAAGGAAAAGAGAGAAGAGAGGAAGGAAGGAAGGAAAGAAGGAAGGAGGAAGGAAGGAAAAGAGGGAAGGGAGGGAGGAAGGAAGGAAGGAAAGAAAGAAAGAAAATGGATGGAAACTAACCAAGGAGAGAAGCAACTGGGAATTAAGGAGAAACTTCCTAATAGTGAGGACAATTAACCAGTGGAACTGCTGGCCACTAGAAGTTGTAAATGCTCTAACCCTGGAGGCTTTTAAGAAGAGATTGGACAGCTGCTTGTCTGGTAATGGGTCTCCTGCTTGGGGGCTGGACTAGAAGACCTCCAAGGTCCCTCCCCACTTGGGTTATTCTTTGTTATTCTCTGAGATTATCCTAAAACAGAAACCTTCAAGTTTGGCCCCTTGAAGACTTGTGGGCTTCAACTCCCAGAATTCCCACGGGACAGAATTCCGGGAGTGGAAGTTCACGCGTCTCCGAGGGGCCGAGCTTGGCGCGCCCTGCCCTACGTAGCGGGACCTCCAGCGGGCAGCTAGACCCACCGATTTCCTGCTCCTCCCCTTTTCCACCCCTGGGGATTTCTCTCTTCCAGCCCACCCAGGTTTTATTTCTTTTCCTTTTCCAGGTGTGTGTGTGTGGGGGGGGCTGTGGACTCTCTCTCTCTCCTGACTAACGCACTGACTGTGGTGTCTCTCTTCCCCCCCTCTCTGGGCTCCTTGACTTGTGGCCACCGGACACTAACCAGGCCTCGTCTGTCCCTCCTTTTCTAGGAGAACATAGACCTCTCCTTAGACGCCTTGGAGCCCAGTGTCTCGGGCTCTGTGGCCACAGTGGACGAAGCGTCCCACCAGACACTGGTAAGCTTGCATGGAAAACGGGGTTCAAGCCCCCTCCCCCACCCCCACTTCTCCCGCCTCTTCCGCCTCGCCCCTTCCTGTCCTGCTTGGTTGGCCATGGGCTTGCTTGGGGAGGGATGTTGTGCCGTGTTGGCGGCTGAAGGACAGCAACTCATCAAGTATTTCTAGGGTCTCTGCAGAGTTGCCATAACAGAAAGGGTGGGGGGAGCAGTGTGGCAGCTTGAAAACCAAAAGTGCATTCCATATATATATATATATATATTTTTTCAAAGATAGTAACCAGGTGACCGAAATTTCTGCCATGCAAAATTCTAACTGGAGAGCCTGATTGGTGACTCTGGGCTATGGAGGTGTCCCATTGGAGGATATGGATTAGGATACACCCAGAGGGGTGGAGGGGGAAACCAGGGTCAAGGGTGACAGTGAATGATGTGTTTCAGAGTTGGCTGAACCCAGGCAGTGCCGGACATGTTAACTCCCCAATAAATCCATTTGAAGTTCTGGAAGTTTGGCTCGAGATTCGGGATTTAAATTGGGTTAAGGGCCGGAATCCTGACAGCTAGCCAACTCTGAAACTTCCCTCTTAAAGCATCCTGGCTGGGGGATTCTGGGGGTGGAAGCCCTCCCCTCTTAAAGCATGCAGGCTGGGGGATTCTGGGAGTGGAAGCCCTCCCCCTTAAAGCAGGCTGGCTGGGGATTCTGGGAGTGGAAGCCCTCCCCCTTAAAGCAGACTGGCTGGGGATTCTGGGAGTGGAAGCCCTCCCCCTTAAAGCAGGCTGGCTGGGGGATTCTGGGAGTGGAAGCCCTCCTCTTAAAGCAGGCTGGCTGGGGGATTCTGGGAGTGGAAGCCCTCCCCTCTTAAAGCAGGCTGGCTGGGGGATTCTGGGAGTGGAAGCCCTCCCTCTTAAAGCATCCTGGCTGGGGGATTCTGGGAGTGGAAGCCCTCCCCTCTTAAAGCATCCTGGCTGGGGGATTCTGGGAGTGGAATTCCTCCCTCTTAAAGCATCCTGGCTGGGGATTCTGGGAGTGGAAGCCCACCCCTCTTAAAGCAGGCTGGCTGGGGGATTCTGGGAGTGGAATTCCTCCCCTCTTAAAGCATCCTGGCTGGGGGATTCTGGGAGTGGAAGCCCACCCCTCTTAAAGCAGGCTGGCTGGGGGATTCTGGGAGTGGAAGCCCTCCCCTCTTAAAGCAGGCTGGCTGGGGATTCTGGGAGTGGAAGCCCTCCCCTCTTAAAGCATCCTGGCTGGGGGATTCTGGGAGTGGAAGCCCTCCTCTTAAAGCAGGCTGGCTGGGGATTCTGGGAGTGGAAGCCCCCCTCTTAAAGCAGGCTGGCTGGGGGATTCTGGGAGTGGAAGCCCTCCCTCTTAAAGCATCCTGGCTGGGGATTCTGGGAGTGGAAGCCTCCTCTTAAAGCAGGCTGGCTGGGGATTCTGGGAGTGGAAGTCCTCCCTCTTAAAGCATCCTGGCTGGGGATTCTGGGAGTGGAATTCCTCCCTCTTAAAGCATCCTGGCTGGGGATTCTGGGAGTGGAAGCCCTCCCTCTTAAAGCATCCTGGCTGGGGGATTCTGGGAGTGGAATTCCTCCCTCTTAAAGCATCCTGGCTGGGGGATTCTGGGAGTGGAAGCCCACCCCTCTTAAAGCAGGCTGGCTGGGGGATTCTGGGAGTGGAAGCCCTCCCCTCTTAAAGCAGGCTGGCTGGGGGATTCTGGGAGTGGAATTCCTCCCTCTTAAAGCATCCTGGCTGGGGGATTCTGGGAGTGGAAGCCCACCCTCTTAAAGCAGGCTGGCTGGGGATTCTGGGAGTGGAAGCCCTCCTCTTAAAGCAGGCTGGCTGGGGGATTCTGGGAGTGGAAGCCCTCCTCTTAAAGCATCCTGGCTGGGGATTCTGGGGTGGAAGCCCTCCCTCTTAAAGCATCCTGGCTGGGGGATTCTGGGAGTGGAATTCCTCCTCTTAAAGCATCCTGGCTGGGGATTCTGGGAGTGGAAGCCCTCCCCTCTTAAAGCAGGCTGGCTGGGGATTCTGGGAGTGGAAGCCCTCCCCTCTTAAAGCATCCTGGCTGGGGATTCTGGGAGTGGAAGTCCTCCCTCTTAAAGCATCCTGGCTGGGGGATTCTGGGAGTGGAATTCCTTCCCTCTTAAAGCATCCTGGCTGGGGGATTCTGGGGTGGAAGTCCACCCTCTTAAAGCATCCTGGCTGGGGATTCTGGGGTGGAAGCCCTCCCTCTTAAAGCATCCTGGCTGGGGATTCTGGGAGTGGAAGTCCTCCCTCTTAAAGCATCCTGGCTGGGGATTCTGGGAGTGGAAGCCCACCCCTCTTAAAGCAGGCTGGCTGGGGATTCTGGGAGTGGAAGCCCTCCCCTCTTAAAGCAGGCTGGCTGGGGGATTCTGGGAGTGGAAGCCCTCCCCTCTTAAAGCATCCTGGCTGGGGATTCTGGGAGTGGAAGCCCACCCTCTTAAAGCAGGCTGGCTGGGGGATTCTGGGAGTGGAAGCCCTCCCTCTTAAAGCAGGCTGGCTGGGGATTCTGGGAGTGGAAGCCCACCCTCTTAAAGCATCCTGGCTGGGGGATTCTGGGGGTGGAAGCCCTCCCTCTTAAAGCATCCTGGCTGGGGGATTCTGGGGGTGGAAGCCCCCTCTTAAAGCAGACTGGCTGGGGATTCTGGGAGTGGAAGCCCCCCTCTTAAAGCATGCCGGCTGGGGATTCTGGGAAGCCCTTTCACAATTGCCCACCTCCCTGATTTTTATTGCCACATCCTGCTGCCTGAAGTCCAGCAGTCACCTCCGGAAGGACTGAGAGTGACGCCTGTGTGGTTGTGTGTGCCTGCCTTCCTAGGCCTGGCATGTGTGTGTGTGTGTGTGTTTGTGTTTGTGTGGTGTGTCTGTACGGAGATCCGCTCTTCCTCCAAGCTCTCCCCGCTGAGTTTCGGGGAGTAATTTCGAGGCTTAAGTCTCCAAATTGAATTTCCGTGCTCCGGCTGCCACGACTGGTCCCCTTTGGCAGACTTGACGCTTGTTTCTCTCGCCAACCTGGTTTATGGAGTATTGATTCTTGGAGGAGGACGTGGCGGTCCGACGGTGGAGCAGAACGGAGCCGTTCCTGGGCCGCCCTCCGTCGCAGGGGCTTTGGGACTGGGTCTTAGCAGGCTTGGGAGGGGGTACCTGACCCTTCTCACCCCTCTGTTTTCCAGCCTCCCCTCCCCAAATCCCAGACTCTCTCGGTCCATTCACTGACCATCGGTGGCGTTTCTCAATCATCCAGAATCATGGTTGCTCCCAAAGAGGCTTTTCCAACAGCGGACTTCGTTTGTTTCTTTGAAAACGTTTCGCTTCTCACCCAAGAAGCTTCCTCAGTTCTTCAGTTGGTTCCTTCCTTCCTTCCTTCCTTCCTTCCTTCCTTCCTTCCTTCCTTCCTTCCTTTTTCTGCTACCCCTTTTTCCTTCTTTTCTCTCTTCTTCCCTCCCTTCCTGTCTTTTTTTCTCCTTCCTCTTTTTCCGTCCTTCCTTTTTCCTTCCTTCCCTCTTTCCCATTTTCCTTCCTCTTTTTCGCCTTCCTCTTTTTCCTTCCTTCCATCCTTCCTCTTTTTCCTTCCTCCCTTCCTGGTTTCTCATTTTCCTTCCTCCCTCTTTTTCTCCTTCCTCTTTTTCTTCCTTCCATCCATCCATCCTTCCTTCCTCTTTTTCTCCTTTTTTTCCTTCCATCCTTCCTAACTCTTTTTCTCCTTCCTCTTTTCCCTCCTCCCTCCCTCCCTCCCTCCCTTTCTCCCTTCCCCCTCTCTCTCTTTCTCTCTCTCTCTCCCCCTCCCCTCTTTCTGTAATCTCTCGGTGAAGAAGCTTCTTGGATCCGTAGTGAGAAATGTTTTCAAGAAAAAGGCCCAGGAAGCGCCGTCTCCTTTTGTGAAAAGCCCCGTTGGAAAACTTCCATCCCGAGGACAATACGGTAACCTTTTTTTGGGGGGTCCTCCCTGCAGGTTCGCACCCTGGCCCGGACCGCGAAGCCCGTGGGCTGCTGTGGCTCTTGGAGGAGGAATCTCTCCAGCCTGGGGGCAGCGAGGAGGGTCTTCTGGAGCGGCTCTTCACGCACTACGGCCCACAGGACGGAGACACAAAAGGTACTCGGGACAAGGAAGGCCGTCGAATCGGCGTCCTCTGGGGTGACGCCGAATCCAGTGGGATCTCTCTGGTCCCGGGTTCTGTCTTTGGAGAGGAACCTGCCTCCCAAGGGGAGCTCAGGGTCGGTAGTCCTCGATGTATGACCGTCAGATCATAAAAGCCTTCCTTTTTTAGAGTGGCCAAACCGAAAGGGAGCGGGGGGTAGCCGTGCGGCCGCTTGCAAAACCGAAAGCGCATTCCATCGATGTTTTTTTCAAAGATAGTATTAACTGGGCGACTGAAGTTTCTGCCGTGCAAAATCCTAACTGATGATGGATGACTTTGAGCTATGGACGTGTCCCATTGGAGAATGTGAATCACGATACACCCAGAGGGTTGGGGTGGGGGTGTGGGGGAAAAAACAGGGTCAAGGGTGGCCGTGAATGATGTGCCTCAGAGTCAGCTACACCCAGGTCGTGCCGGACATGTTCCGTCCGAATAAATCCTTTGGAAGTTTTGGAAGTTTGTCTCGAGACTCCTGATTTAATTGGGGGGTCGCTGCTGGAATCCTGACAGTGTGTCTCTGTGTGTGTGTGTGTGAACTCATAAAACATTTCTATGCCTGTTTTAGAGTTGCCATGAACAGGGGTTGGGTGGGTGGGAAGAAATTTGAAGGAGCAGTGCGGAGGTTTAAAACCGAAAGCGCATTTCATTCGCCTCTTGCAAAGATTGTAACTAAGTTAGACCGGAATTTCTGCCCTTGAAAATTCCTAATTGGAGAACATGATGGATGACTCTGGGCTATGGATGTGTCCCATTGGAGGATATGAATTAGGATACACCTAGAGGGGTGGGGGAAAACCAGGGTCAAGGGTGACAGTGTATAATGTGCGTCAGAGTCGGCTGCACCCAGGCAGTGCCGGACATGTTCACTCCGAATAAATCCTTTGGAAGTTTTGGAAGTTTGTCTCGAGACTCCTGATTTAATTGGGGTGTCCCTGCCAGAATCCCGGCACGACACCAGTGGGGGCTAGGGTTAGGATTAGGGGTAGGGTAGAAGCGGGATCTTAGACAACCAGCTAAATAGGAGCCAGCCGCGTGCAGCCCCGAAAAAGCCAATGCGATCCTAAACTGCATGAACAGAGGGATACCATCGTGATCAGGGGCGTCTTCCTCCGTTTCGTGCTGTCTGGAGACCCTCTCTCTTGGGAGGTGGGGGGCTGAGGAAGGTGTTGTGGGGGTCCTGAGTCTTCCTCTCTGTCTCTCTTGCATTGGCAGCCTCCTCCAACCCGCTTCTCCGGAGCAATAAACCTCGGCATTTCTTCCTGGGACACAGCTACGGCACCAACTGGGTGGAGTATGACACCAGCGGCTGGCTGAGTTACGTCCGGCAAAATCCCGCCTCCCAGAACAGCTTGATCCTCCTCCAGGAATCCCAGAAGTAAGGGGGCGGTCTTGGGGGAGTGAGGGGTAAGGTGGCAGGGGGCTGCCCAGGGTGGTTCTGATCTCAGGCAGACGGAAGGGTTCTTCCTCTGAAACCGGAGCATCCGAAGAAGAGACTGGAGAGCTGTTTTGTCCAGAATAGTATTGGGTCTTCTGCTTGAACAGGGGCTGGACTAGAGGACCTCCAGGGTCCCTTCCAACTAGGATTCTGGAAGGAAAGGAAGGAAAGGAAGGAGGAGGGAGGAGGAGGGAGGGAGGGAGGGAGGGAAAGAAAGAAGGGAAGGAAGGAAGGAAAGGAAGGAAGGATGGAAAGGAAGGAAGGAAAGAAGGAAGGAAGGAAAGGAAGGAAGGATGGAAAGGAAGGAAGCAAGGAAGGAAGGGAAGGAAGGAAGGAAGGAAGGAAGGAAGGAAGGAATGAAGGAAGGAAAAGGAAGGAAGGAAAGAAAGAAGGGAAGGAAGGAAAGGATGGAAGGATGGGAAGGAAGGAAGGAAGGAAGGATGGGAAGGAAGGAAGGAAGGAAGGAAGGAAGGAAGGAAGGAAGGGAAGGAAGGATGGGAAGGAAGGAAGGAAGGAAAGGAAGGAAGGAAGGAAAGGAAGAAGGGAAGGAAGGAAGGAAAGGAAGGAAGGAAAGGAAGGAAGGATGGAAAGGAAGGAAGCAAGGAAGGAGAAAATCTGAAAGGAAAAAAGAGGAGAAGGAAAAAATTACAGGAGGAGTGGCAGAACAAGGTGGTGGAGTCAAAAAGGGTGTCAGCCTAGAATCCCTACGCAGCCACAAATGACTACAAGAAGAAAGGGAAATAGGAAAGGAAAAAGATGAGTAAAATGACCAAGGAAATGCGAAGAAAGGAGGGAAGAGGATGGAAGGAAGGAGAGCAGGAGGAGGAAGGGAAAGGAACGAAGGAACAAAGGAAGGAAGAGGAAAAGAAGAAAGGGAAGGAGAGAAGGAAAGAAGGAAGGGTTATAACAGTGCTATTCTGCCAGTTCGTCTTGGGGGGGGGTGTGAAGGAAGGCTGCCCTCCTCTCTTTTCTCCTCTTTCCTTTTTCCTTCCTAGGAAGATCATCAGCAGCCTCTTTGCCGGCCGAGCCGGGGCCACCACGGTGCTCTCGGGCTCCATCGCGGGGCTGGAGGGGGGCTCCCAGCTGGCCCTGCGCAGAGCCACCAGCATGCGCAAGACCTTCACCATGGGGGTGGCGGCGGTGAAGAAGAAGTCCGTGTGCATCCAGATCAAACTGCAGGTGGTGAGTCTCCGGTGGTCCTAGGCCCGGAAGAAACCCCCCACCCCCCGACTCTGCGTTCTTTAAGAGGGATAGACTTCCGCTCCCGGGATACGTGATTTTTTTAATTATTTGGGGATTAGCCCCCTTGGAGACTACTAGCTGTGGTATCTCTCCCTTGCAAGCGCTGGGTGGATTGTTCATCTAGCTTGCCACGCTGTTACCAGGTGTGAAATGCTCTTGGCTGAACACCCAGAAGAGCTTTCCCTGGCCGCTTGTCTTTCAGAGGTTTTGGGGCTCTCCCTTGCAAGCGCTGGGTGGATTGTTCATCTAGCTTGCCACACTGTTACCAGGTGTGAAATGCTCTCGGCTGAACACCCAGAAGAGCTTTCCCCGGCCGCTTGTCTTTCGGAGGTTTTGTGGCTCTCCCTTGCAAGTGCTGGGTGGATTGTTCATCTAGCTTGCCACGCTGTTACCAGGTGTGAAATGCTCTCGGCTGAACACCCAGAAGAGCTTTCTCTGGCCGCTTGTCTTTCGGAGGTTTTTTTGGGGGGTGATTTCCGAGCCCCCCCGCAGAGTCTTAGCGAGGGTCCCTCCCCTGCCAGGCCCCAGCAGCCCACCCCATCAGCAGCCCTTTGGGATACTCTAGCCTCTCCTGCCCCCCCCCCCAACCTGATGGGGGTCTTCTCCCACCCCTCTCAGGACGCCCTGATCGACACCCTCAAAAAGTCCAAGCTGCATTTCGTCCACTGCTTCCTGCCCAAGGCCAACGGCTGGCGGGGAGAGGCCAAGGGGCCTTACCCCCAGCGGATGAGCAGCAGCGAGCTGGATTTGCACGGGGAACACTGCGAGGCCGGCCTGATGCAGCTGGAGGTGCCCCTGCTGAGAGCCCAGATCCGGGGATCCCGTCTCCTCGATGCCCTCCGGATGTACCGCCAAGGTGGGTCCTTTTGCGCCCCCCCTCCCCCAAGCTCCCAGGGTATAGTATAGGGTCTCCTGCTGGAACAGGGGGATGGACTAGAAGACCTCCAAGGTCCCTTCCAACTATGATGAAGGAAGGAAGGAAGGGAAGGAAAGGAGGGAAGGAAGGAAGGAAGGAAGGAAGGAAGGAAGGAAAGGAAGGAAGGAAGGATGGAAAGGAAGGAAGGAAGGAAGGGAAGGAAGGAAAGGAAAGGAAGGAAGGAAAGGAAAGGAAAGATGGAAAGGAAGGAAGGAAGGAAAGGAAAGGAAAGGAAAGGAAAGGAAAGGAAAGGAAAGGAAAGGAAAGGATGGAAAGGAAGGAAGGAAAGGAAAGGAAAGGATGGAAAGGAAAGGATGGAAAGGAAGGAAGGAAGGAAGGAAGGAAAGGAAAGGATGGAAAGGAAGGAAGGAAAAAGGAAAGGAAAGGATGGAAAGGAAAGGAAGGATGGAAAGGAAGGAAGGAAGCAAGGAAGGAAAAGAAGGAAGGAAGGAAGGAAGGAAGCAAGGAAGGAAAAGAAGAAGGAAGGAAGGATGGAAAGGAAGGAAGGAAGCAAGGAAGGAAAGGAAAGGAAGGGAAGGAAGGAAAGGAAAGGAAGGAAGGAAAGGAAAGGAAAGATGGAAAGGAAGGAAGGAAAGGAAAGGAAAGGATGGAAAGGAAAGGATGGAAAGGAAGGAAGGAAAAAAGGAAAGGAAAGGATGGAAAGGAAAGGAAGGATGGAAAGGAAGGAAGGAAGCAAGGAAGGAAAAGAAGGAAGGAAGGAAGGAAGGAAGGAAAGGGAAGGAAGGAAGGATGGAAAGGAAGGAAGGAAGCAAGGTAGGAAAAGAAGGAAGGAAGGAAAGGAAAGGAAAGGAAGGAAGGAGGGAAAGGAAAGAAAGGAAGGAAGGAAGGAAAGGATGGACCCCCGGGGGGTCACGAGAGGGAGGGAAAGGACCAGGAACAGAACTGGGTCACCAAAGAGAAAGAAAAAGAAAGCGGACAGCGAGCGGGTCCATCAAATCCTCCCTTCGTTTTTTTGTTTTTCATTCATTCATGTATTGATTACTCTAGGTCAGTGGTCTCCAAACGTGGCCACTTTAAGACTGGTAGACTTCCAACTCCCGAATTCCCCAGCCAGCATAGCATAGGGGCCTTGGAGGTCAACTAGTCCAACCCCCTGCTCAAGCCAGAGATCCTAGGCCAGGAGGGTCCAACTTTGGAACTTTTAAGACTGGGGGGACTTCAACTCCCAGAATCCTCCAGCCGGCATGGGAGTTGGAAGTCCACCAGTCTTAAAGTGGCCTAGTTTGGAGACCTCTGCTGTAGGTTATTCTCATTTATTTATTTTTTGGCTTATTTTTATTTCATTTGGTGGTTTTGGGTTTTTTTTTTGCCGAATGAGGGACATGTGTTTGTCTCAAACATACCTGGGGTGTTTTCGTGCTGGGGGAGTGTAGGTGGGATTAAACACCTCTCCCCCACCCACCTAGAGTGATTAGAGCACAGCAATATATAAATATATTTTAAAAATGCTGAGACTCTGGAAAGAGGGCAGAGAAGAGCAACCAGGAGGATGAGGGGACTGCAGGCTGAAACATGCGATGGACGGTTGCAGGATCTGGGACTGGCTGGTCTAGTCTGTCTGTCTGTCTGTCTATCATTATTTATCATCTATCTATCTATCATCTGTCTATCTATCTTTCTATCTATCAATCATCTATATCAATCTATTATCTATCATCTATCAATCTATCATCTATCTATCTATCTATCTATCTATCTATCTATCTATCTATCTATCTATCTATCTATCTATCTATCTATCTATCTATCTATCTATCTATCTATCTATCTATCTATCTACCATCTACCATCTATCTATCTCTATCTATCTCTATATCTATCTATCTATCTATCTATCTATCTATCTATCTATCTATCTATCTACCTACCTACCTATCTACCTACCTACCTACCTACCTACCTACCTACCATCTACTATCTATCTATCTATCTATCTATCTATCTATCTATCTATCTATCTATCTATTTATCTATCTATCTATCTGTCATCTATCTAATTTATCTATCATCTATCTATCATCTATCTTTCATCTCTGTGTGTATGTCTGTTTATCCATCTATGGTGGGACTGCAGGCTAAGACATAATAAATGGCTGCAGGAATTGGGCACGGCTGGCTGTCTGTCTGTCTGTCTGTCTGTCTGTCTGTCTCTCTCTCTCTCTCTCTCTCTCTCTCTCTCTCTCTCTCCTTAGTAAGGCCACACCTAGAGTCCTGCATTCAGTTTTGGCCACCAGACTATAAAAAAGATGTTGAGTAGAAGTGCAGAGAAGAGCAGCCAGGAGGATGAGGGGACTGTAGGACAAAACATACGAAGAACGGTTGCAGGAACCGGGCCTGGCTAGTCCAGGGAAGAGAAGGACCAGGGGAGGCAGGAGAGCATCTTACAGTATTTGAGGGGCTGCCCCAGGGAGGAGGGGGATGACATTCTCCAAAGAACCTGAAGGCAGTGCAGAAAGCAACGGATGGAAACCAATCAAGGAGAGAAACAACTTAGAAATTAGGAGAAATTTCCTAACCGTGAGAACAATTAACCAGTGGAACTGCTTGCCACCAGAACTACTGAATGCTCCATCACTGGAGATTTTCAAGAAGTTATTTGATAAACATTTGCCTGGGAGTGGTCTAGGGTGGCCTGCTTGAGCAGGGGGTTGGACTAGAAGATCTCCAAAGTCCCTTCCAACTCAGTTATTCTGCTATCCTTCCCTTCCTTCCTTCCTTCCTTCCTTCCTTCCTTCCTTCCTTCCTTCTTTCCATCCATCCATCCATCCATCCGTCCATCCATCCATCCATCCATCCTTCCATTCCTGGTTCATTTAACCACTGCATACGATTAATCTATCTGCATACGATTAACAACCATGGCAAAGAAAGGTCATACAGTCGGACACAACTCTCTTGCTCGGCCCACGGATATTCTGTCCCCAAATTATGTGTCCATAAGTCGAGGACCGCCACCTGTTCTCCTTCCCCACCCCACCACCTCTCCTCCTTGGAAAAGACCCCTACCCACCCACCCCAGTCAGCCCACTCCTGCCGTCCTCCCCCTTTCTGTGTTATTTCAAGAGCTTAAATGAGTTGTCGGTAGCAAAATTTGGTGTTGTTTTATGCCGGGCTCGGGGATCAATGGCTGGCCGTCCCGGTCGATGCGGATGATGATTAATTAAGACCTGGAGCATCCACACGGGCTATCTTTGCCCATCCATTTAATTGCAATCCGATAGCAGGATCTATTCGGGGGGGGGGGGGGGGGGGGAGCCTTCACCTGCAGCTACAGGAGGAATTTGCCAGCCGTGGCGTGGATTCGAGTGAAGCCGCTCGCTTTTAGAACAAGCGTTTGGACACGCTCGGCGTCGCTTCGTCAGACGTTCCCGGGAGACACACAAGTTGGATTTTGGAGAGTGTGTGTGTGTGGGGGGGGGAGACCGAGTGGGGGGATGGGGGGACGTGGGGGATAGAGGCACGGCGTTCGTCCTCAATCACCGTCCGAGACAAAAATGGCGCTTCCAATACAGGTGGGCCTCCAGGTAGCCACCCCCGATGGGTCACCCCTTTTTGAGAGCGGTGTGCAAGGAAGTTTCATTTTAATGCAATGCCAAAATTAGTGTGCATTCGAAGTGACAATGAAGTTATTCTAAGACTTAAGACTTAGAATTATCAGCATTAGAGTTAAAATTGGAATTTGAGTTAGAATTGTTAGACTTAAATTTATTGGAATTGGAATTGTTAGAATTATAAGTATTAGAATTAGAATTATTAGAATTAGAATTATTGGAATGGAGTGGAGCGGAGCGAGAGCGGAGAAGAGAAAGGAGAGAATAGAGGAAAGAAGAAGGAACAGAACAGAACAGAATAGAATAGAATAGAATAGGAAGGAGAATAGAAATAGGATAGAATAGAATAGAATAGAATAGAATAGAATAGAATAGAATAGAATAGAATAGAGAATAGAATAGAATGGAATAGAATGGAATGGAATGGAATGGAATAGAATAGAATAATATGGAATGGAATAGAATAGAGAATAGAGTAGAGTAGAGTAGAATAGAATAGAGAAGGAAGGAGAATAGAAATAGAAATTAGAATAGAATAGAATAGAATAGAATAGAATAGAATAGAATAGAATAGAATAGAATAACAGAGTTGTAAGGGACCTTGGAGGTCATCTTATCTTATATTAGAATTAGAATTATTAGCATGAGAATTAAAATTGGACTTAGAGTTAGAATTATTAGAATTACATTTATTGGAATTGTTAGAATTATAAGTATTAGAATTATTAGAATTAGAACTGGAGTTAGAATGATTACAGATTGACAGATTAACGGAGTTGGAAGGGACCTTGTAGGTCATCTAGTCCAACCCCGAACATAAAATGATCAGAATCTCTCCTTGGTTAGTTGTTTCCATCCGTTGCTTCTTGTCCTGCCTTGGGGGTGGGGGGGGTGGGCGGGGGGGGCTTTGGAAAATAGATGGACCCCCCTCATTTCCAGAAGTTTCTTGGGACACCACCCAGGTTTCGTATCCAGGCTGGCGGCCCTTGTCCTGCCTCCCCCACGGCAGCCCCATGCTGCTCCATCCCTCTTCTGTGCCCCCCCACACCCCCACCGAGCCCCCTCCCCTTCTGACGCACCCCTTTTTTCTCCTCTCCCCCCCAAGGCTACCCTGACCACATGGCCTTCGCCGAGTTCCGCCGGCGCTTCGACGTCCTGGCTCCCCACCTGACCAAGAAGCACGGGCGCCATTATATCGTCACGGACGAGAAGAGGGTACGCCGGCTGGAATTGGGGGCGGGGGTGGGCTGCTGGGGTCTCTGTCTGGAGGTCGTGAGTCCCTGGACTTCCTTAGCCCCAAGAGGTGGGATAGCTGCACTCACGAGCGGTGCGGGGGGGGGGGATTCTGCAGTTGTTATGATTCTGCCCATTTCAGAGAACCGGCAAATGGCGCCATTGGCTGGCCCCTCCCTTCCCCTCCTCGCCCACTTACTCCTTACCTGGCATGTGTGCCATCCAACTTGCCTGCTAAGTCGCTATTTTTCCTTTTTTTTTACTCCGACTATCAGCTGTTTTGCTGTGCCGGGAGATTTAGATTCGCTAGAAAAGCAGGAAATTTGTTGGATTTTCTTGCTTTCTAGCTAATCTAAAAGCAGAGCCGAAGCTTCCTTAGGACCGAAGCTTCTATTATTTTTCAGGGCAGACTCAGGTAGCAGATGGCAGAAAGGTAGAACTCTGAGTGAATCTGTGATTCTGCGAGCAACTCCATCTGCCTGCCTGCTTTGGGATAAAAGTTGCTCTTTTTCTTAATAAAAAAAATGCAATATTTACCCACAGGGTGTGTTGCGAGTTAATTTGGTGAGTTTGCTTGCCAGCCAATTTTATGTGACAGACTCAGGTAGCAGATGGCAGAAAGGTAGATCTCCGAGTGACTCTGTGATTCTGCGAGCAACTCAATCTGCCTACCTGCTTTGCCTGATTTGAGATAAAAGTTGCTCTTTTTCTTAATAAAAAAATGCAATATTTACCCACAGGGTGTGTTGCAAGTTAATTTGGTGAGTTTGCTTCCCAGCAAATTTTACGTGACAGACTCAGGTAGCAGATGGCAGAAAGGTAGAACTCTGAGTGACTCTGTGATTCTGTGAGCAACTCCATCTGCCTGCCTGCTTTGCCTTATTTGGGGTACAAGTTGCTCTTTTTTAAAAAAAAACCAAAAATTCAATATTGACATAAATATTTATAATATTTACACGCAAGCCACGCCCATCCAGTCACATGACCACCAAGCCACACCCACAAATTAGGCCACGCCCACAGAACCGGTTGTTAAGAAATTTGAATCCCACCCCTGCTCACCGGTGTGTGTGTGTGTGTGTGTGGCAGAAAGCATAGGATGAGCCTGGAGTTTGCAGGGTGGGCCTCAAAGATTTTAGCAGCCGGTTCTCTGCCTGGTTGCTGGTTCTGCCTGGTTGCTGCACCACGGAGGGGGGCGTTTTGCCCTCCCGGGCTCCGGAGGCTTTCCTCGAGCCTCCAGGAGGACAAAAATGGCCGGTCAACTAAAAAATACTCCTTTGGTCTTTATAGTTGCCAACAGAAAGTAAGTGAGGAAAGCCGTGCATTCCTTAAATGCTTCAGATAATTGCTAGGCAGCCGAAGCTGTTGGCACGCAAGATTACTACTGGTAGAGCATGATTGATGACTCTTGGCTATGGATGTGTCCCATTGGAGAATATACATCCAGGGGGTGGAGGGGGGAAGACTAGGGTCAAGGGGGAAATGAATGATGGGTCTTAGAGTCGGCTGCACCCAGGTAACGCCGACATGATAAGTCCTAATAAATCAATTATTTTTAATCTGAGAGGTGCGGCTAGAGCCGTGATGGCGAACCTATGGCACGCGTGCCAGAGGCGGCAACGCAGAGCCACTTGTGCTGGCATGCGAGCTGGAGGAAAACTTACCTCACTGTGCACACCTCACAGCTGATTTTCAGCCGGTTTGAGGCCTTTTCGGCCTCCCAGAGACTTGAGGAAGGCTTCTGCGGGCTTTGCAGGCCCAAAAGTAGGCCCGTTTCATCACTTCCTGTTTTTCTGGAAATACTGGAAGTGGCGAAACGGGGCTAGTTTTTGGCCTGCAAAGCCTGCGGAAGCCTCTTTTTAATGACCAGTTTTTAATTTTTAATTACTGGTTGGCCAAACTAGTAAGTACCCCCTCCCAAACTGGGGAGAACTGGTAGCCGCCAGGTATGGGGTGAATGTGCTTTCTGAACCCCCCCTCTTTGCTGTCTCTCTCCCCCCCACCCCTTGTTCCTCCCTCTCCCTCCCTCTCCAGGCTGCGGAGGAGCTGCTGCAGTCGCTAGAATTGGAGCAGAGCTGCTACCAGATGGGCCTGAGCCGGGTAAGAAGACCAACCTGGGGAGGGGTATCTTGGGTGGGTCGGGATGGTGGCAACGGGAGGGGTCCCTGCCCAGGACAGGGGAAGTGCAGGTGATCCTCGACTGAACGGCTAAAATTGAGCCCAAACTCTTCCGTTGCTATAAGAGGAGGTGGTGGTGGCGAAGCGAGCTTCGGCCCCGTTTTGCGGCCTTTCTCACCGCGGTCGCTAAGCGAATCCCCGCCGTTGGGAAGTGGAACGCGGTTGTGAAGTGAATCTGGCTTCCCATCCTCCCCCCCCACCGTTGACTTCGCCGGTCAGAAGGTCACAAAAGAGAATCAACACACACACACACACACACACACACACACACACACATGGGACGCTGTACTGGTCATAAATATGAATCCGTTGACCTATTTTGATCCCAGGGTCGTCAGTGTGGAACCTACCTCACTTTTCTCAAATGCCATCATAACTTTGAACGGTCACTAAATGAAGCTTTATGCCCCGTTGCGTGTCGTTCTATGGTCATGTGACCAAGACTTGGGTGGTTTTTCCTTCCCCTTTTCTAGCCAAAAAAACCTCCCAGCGATTCAAGTGAACAGATTCGCTTAACGATGATGGTGTTCGCTTAACAACCTTGGTGTTCATTTAACAATCATCATGTTCACTTAACGACCATGACATTTACTTAATGACCATGATGTACGGTTAACAACCATTGTATTCACTTAATGACCACAGGGTTCACTTAACAACCATAGTGTTCACTTAATGACCATGACATTTACTTAATGACCATGGTGTTCACTTAAAAACCATTGTATTCACTTAACGACCATGGTGTTCACTTAACAACATGGTATTCACTTAATGACCATGGTGTTCATTTAATGACCATGGTGTTCACTTAACGATCATGGCATTTCCTTAACAGCCATGGTGTTCACTTAACGACTGTGGTGTTCACTTAACGGCCATGGTGTTCATTTAACAACTATGGTATTCACTTAACAACCATGGTGTTCACTTAACAACCATTGTGTCCACTTATCAACCATGACATTTACGTAATGACCGTGGTGTTCAGTTAAAAACCATTGTATTCACTTAACGACCATGGTGTTCACTTAACAACCATTGTGTTCATTTATCGACCATGACATTTACTTAATGACCATGGTGCTCAGTTAAAAACCATTGTATTCACTTAATGACCATGGTGTTCATTTAACAACTATGGTATTCACTTAACGACCATGGTGTTCACTTAACAACCATTGTGTTCACTTATCGACCATGACATTTACTTAATGACCATGGTGCTCAGTTAAAAACCATTGTGTTCACTTAACGACCATGGTGCTCACTTAACAACTATGGTATTCACTTAACGACCATGGTATTCACTTAACGACCATGGTGTTCACTTAACAACCATGGCATTTCCTTAACAGCCCTGGTGTTCACTTAACAACTGTGGTGTTCACTTAACAACCATGGTGTTCATTTAATGACCATGGTATTCGCCTAACAACCATGGCGTGCGTTTAACCATCGCAAGATTTGCATAGCCAACCGCGTCCTTCATTCACACTTTCCCCCCCAAAAGGCTGTAAAATTATTTTGTTCCATGGCTGCTTCGCTTTAGGACTGCCTCATCCTTGCAGTTCTATGCTCAGTGACTGTCGTAAATCGAGAACTACCTTGTTTGCGGTGTGTTAGCCACACACACCCTGGCCCACATTTGCCAAACGCAACCAATTTCCCAATTGTCATAATTTTGCCGGGGAGGAGCGTTCCTCGGGTGGGTCGCGCGTTCCTCCCTGCCTCGGACGCCCCGTTGCCTTTCCCAGGAAACCTGGAATGGGCCCACGAGCCCAGAGTCCCTCCCGCACCCACCCAGGGTGCTTTGCACGGGCTGGGGACGATGGGCACGGCAATCCCACAGGCAGCCGGTCCTCGGTGGACGGACGCCAGGCAGAGCCGTTGTCAAGAGAGATGTGATGAAGCGCCTGGCTCTCGTCCCGCTTGTCTAAGAACGTGCCCACGCAACACACACACACACACAGAGCGCTCCCAGGGTGCATGAGTGTGTGAAGTCAACCCCCCGCATGCCAGGAAAGATGCCCAGCCCCCCCCCCCAGGAGGGGGCGGCTGGCTGATTCACTCCAAGAGGAGGAGGAGACGGCGCAAATCTTCCTTGCATCCACCAAGTTATGGGGAGCTTGCTTGCCGCGGCTTCTACCGTACGGGATGCCTTGGAGCCCTTGCAGTTTTCGGATAGAAGAAGGGAGGGGTGTCTCCTTCCCTCCAGGCCTCCAGGCCCAGAGTGGGGGGTGGGGGTGAAGGAGAAGGGTCCTTTCCCTTGACCTGCCCCCTCCCCACCCCCCCCCACCCCCAGTTTCGCCCTGGCACCTTGGAAATCCGTGCAGCGGAAGCCGGATTTGGGCCTCCCGTCTCCCCTTTGCCACCTGCGCTCGCCCAACGACATGGGGCCCCTCGGAGGAGGGCCTAACGCGGGCTCCTGGGGACCCCCTGCATGTCCCCTCCCAAAGGAGGGCCCTGGCTCGGCCGAAAACCCCTTCCGTAGCCCCCGCTGAGGCCAGCAGGCGTCCGAGCCCCCTTCTCTCTCTCTCTCTCTCTGCGCGGGAGCCCGCCAGCCGCCGCTGGGACTGACCCCGTCTTTCGGCATTGCTTCCCCCGCTCCCACTTCTCTCCTTCTGCCCCCCCCCTCTACCTGCCCCCCAGGTGTTCTTCCGGGCGGGGACCTTGGCTAAGCTGGAGGAGCAGCGGGATAAACAGCTGTGCCGAAGCATCACCCTCTTCCAGGCCGCCTGCCGGGGCTTCCTCGCCCGCCAGCACTTCAAGAAGAGGAAGGTAGGTTGTGTTTGGAGGATGGAGGGGGGGGGTTTGCAGCTCAGGGGTTTGACAGGAGGAGGGGGAGGGCTCCTTGGGCGGGGGGGGCTGTCTCCCAGCTGGGCGGTTTCCTCTGCAGGCGTTTCGTGACCCAACTAGGGAACGTCATCCTTGCACCGACGGTGTTGCCTAGTTGGGTGACGAAACGTCTGCAGAGGAAACCGCTCAGCTTGGAAGGCACCAAGGACCCTACAGTCCTCTTCCTGCTCCCCCCCCCCCTCCCCTTTACGCACATCGCACTCCCTTCTACCTGCAGCACTGGTGATGTTAGCTAGTTGGGTCACGAAACGTCCATAACGAAACCACCCAGCTCAGAAAGCACCAAGGACCCCACAGTTGTCCTCCTCCTCCTCCTCCTCCTCCTCCTCTTCCTCCTCCTTCCTCCTTCCCTCCCTCCCTCCCTCCCTCTCCCTCCCTTCCTTCCTTCCCTCTTTCTAGCCCCATTGATGTTACCTAGTTTGCGTTGTGAAACATTTGCAGGAAAAGCACCCAGCTCCAAGAGGACAGAGAACCCCACTGTTGCTGTCCTCCTCCTCCTCCTCCTCCTCCTCCTCCTCCTCCTCCTCCTCCTCCTCCTCCTCCTCTCCTCCTCTCTTCCTCCTCTTCCTCTTCCTCTCTGCAAATGCCCCTCCCTACCAGCCCTGAGATTGTTACCTAGTTGGCTCGTGAAACATCTGAAAGAAAGCCACCCAGCTCAGAGAGGCCCAAGGATCCCACAGTCTTCCTCCCTTCCTCCTCCTCCTCCTCCTCCTCCTCCTCCTCCTCCTCCTCCTCTTCCTCCTCTCTTCCTCCTCTTCCTCTTCTTCTCTGCAAATGCCCCTCCCTACCAGCCCTGAGATTGTTACCTAGTTGGCTCGTGAAACATCTGAAAGAAAGCCACCCAGCTCAGAGAGGCCCAAGGATCCCACAGTCTTCCTCCTCCTCCTCCTCCTCCTCCTCCTCCTCTTCCTCCTCCTCCTCCTCCTCCTCCTCCTCGCAAACCCCCTCTCCCTTCTAGCCCTGATCGTGTTACCTTGTTTGGCCCGTGAAACGTCTTGCAGGAAAGCCACCCAGCTCGGTGTAGAGCACCGAGGACCCTCTCTGCCTGTCTGCATTTGGGCACGCAGTTATATCTTCCTTAAAAGTCAGGCGAGGAAGAAATTGTGTGAGTCACACATGTACACACACACACACACACACAGAAGCACATGCTCCTGCCCTCCCGCCTCCACTGCTGGCGTTGATGCCTCTCTTATCCTAAAATGGGCAGCTTTGCCTCTTGCAAAAAAAAAACCCAACGAAACCCCACCTCATCCCTGGCCGAGAGAACTAGAAGTGTGGGCTCCTTAAAGGATACTATCTGAAGTAGCAGCAGCAGCGGCGGCGGCTTACACCCACCCACCCACCGTCGGCCTTGCAAGCTGCCTCTTGCAACAGGTAGGAAGGGAATTGTGTGCTCTTCTGTGCCTCTTTTCGCCAGGTTGTATCGTGTGTGTGAGTGTGTGTGTGTGTGTGTGTGTGTGTGTGTGTGCGCTAAGGGGGCCTGGGGGCCGTTGGGGTGGAGAGCGGTGGGTTCACCAAGCAACGCAAAGGCTTGTGGGGTCTTTCTTTCTCTTTTTACGTTATCGATTTGTTTATTTCTTTATTAAATTTCTTGCGCTCCTACAAGATGATGATTCTGGCAGCTGTACAGAATCAAGATATATATATATATATATATATATATATATATATATATATATATATATATATATATATATATATTTGCTCGTTGCACAAGCTTGCAGGTTTTTTGGGGGTGGGGGTGGGGGGTTTGTGCAGGCCACAAAAGATGTCCCTGGTGATTCTCCAGGTCCTCCAGGTCGTGGTTGTCCCACAAAGGTGGTTTTTCCAGGAGGCAGCTGGGACTTTCTGCTTTTTTCTTCTCTGAAGGCGTTTCGCTTCTCATCCCAGGAGCTTCCTTCCGCTCTGACTGGATGGAAAGGAAGGGAAGGATTTAATATTGCCGGTTATTTGCATCCTTTTGGAGGGTCGTTGGAGGTTTATTTGTTTCCTCAGAGCCGCCTGAGTGATGCTCCTGGTTTCTATAGTCTGCAATTTTTTTTCCCGCTTGGAAATCTATTCTTACTCCCACCCCATTCGAAGGGCGTCCGTCCCAAATGGCACAGCTAAAAGTTGGTAGAGATTCTCCAGTCCTCCAGGTCATGTTTTTTCCCCAAAGGTGATTTATTTTAATTTTTTTCAGGAGGCCCCTGGATTTTTTTTGGTTTTTTTCTTTCTTTTGAATACTTTTCGCTTTTCTTTTGAAGACGTTTTCATCCCAGAAGCTTCTTCGGTTCTGACCAAAATGGTGCGGAAGGGAAGCATTTATACTCTTGGCAGCTGGTCATTTGCAGCCTTTTTAGACGGTCGTTGAGGCCCCTTGGAGGTTTGTCTGTGTCCTCAAGGTCTTTTGAAGAGGTTTTGCTTCTCATCCAAGGAGCTTCTTCAACTCTGACCGGAGGCGGAAGGATGGATACTCCTTGCAGACAGCTGGTCATTTGCAACCTTTTTGGAGGGTCGTTGAGGCCACTTGGAGGTTTATCTGTGTCCTCAAGGTCTTTTGAAGAGGTTTCGCTTCTCATCCAAGGAGCTTCTTCAGCTCTGACCGGAGATGTGGGGAAGCGGAAGGATGGATACTCCTTGCAGACAGCTGGTCATTTGCAGCCTTTTAGAGGGTCGTCGAGGCCACTTGGAGGTTTATCTGTGTCCTCAAGGTCTTTTGAAGAGGTTTCACTTCTCATCCAAGGAGCTTCTTCAGCTCTGACGAGAGATGTGGGGAAGCGGAAGGATGGATACTCCTTGCAGACAGCTGGTCATTTGCAACCTTTTTGGAGGGTCGTTGAGGCCACTTGAGTGGTGCAATCACCTGAGTGGTGCAAGTGGCCACAGAGCTTTCTTGGAACTGCTGAAAAAAACCGTGTTGTAGACTGGGGATCGATGCTTGACACAAGGCCGCAAAAGGAGATCGAGCGACTTCGGGGGCCCTGCGGCCGTCATAAATACGAGCCAGCTGCCAAACTTTACCTGAATTCGGTTAAGTGTCAAGAACGGTCTCCAAATCCCCCTTTTTTTTCAGTGGTTGTAACTTCAGATGGTCGCTAAAAGGATGGCTGTAAGCTGAGGACTGTGTTTCTAGAGGAGAAGGAGGGATAATACGGTTTCTGCTTGTAGGTTGCCCAGCAGTGAAATGTCTTCAAGGTAAAAACCAGAAAGTCCCAGTTGTCTGTTGGGTTGCAGGGAATGGAAGCACCTCTGGGACAGCCACGACCTGCAGGGCGTCTCCAGAGACGCATCTTATTAACAGCTGTACTTCAAAAACTCTGCAGGCTTGGTGCAAAGAACAAAAAAATCTTCATTCTGTAAGGTGCCCAGAGCTGTCTTGGAGGGGCACCGGAAATGGAATAAAGAAAGAAAGAAAGAAATTAAATGAAAAGAAAGAGAAAGAGACCCCTCCCCCTTGCGTTTCTTTGTGAATCCCCCCTTCTCCCCACCCCCAGATGAAATGAGATGAATGGCAGATAGAGAGAGATAGATAGATAAATAAATAGAGATAGATAGATAGATAGATAGATAGATAGATAGATAATCGATAGATAAATAGATAGATAGATAGAGATAGAGATAGATGCAGATATAGATAGATAAATAAATAGAGATAGATAGATAGATAATCGATAGATAAATAGATATAGATAGATAGATAGATAAATAGATAGAGATAGATGTAGATAGAGATAAATAAAGATAGATAGATAGATAGATAGATAGATAGATAGATAGATAGATAGATAATCGATAGATAAATAGATAGATAGATAGATAGATAGAGATAGAGATAGATGCAGATATAGATAGATAAATAAATAGAGATAGATAGATAGATAATCGATAGATAAATAGATATAGATAGATAGATATAGATAGATAGATAAATAGATAGAGATAGATGTAGATAGAGATAAATAAAGATAGATAGATAGATAGATAGATAGATAGATAGATAGATAGATAGATAGATAGACGAACACAATACCGAAGCCTGAGGATGGCAGATGAGATTCTGCTGAAACGTTGCTCTAACTTTAAAAGCACAACTACTATGACGTGGGAAAATACCCGAACAAAGCTGTAAGTACCATACATGTAAGTACCCGCGAAAACTTAAGAAGATAGATAGATAGATAGATAGATAGATAGATAGATGATCGATAGATAAATATATATAGATAGATAGATATAGATAGATAGATAAGTAGATATAGATATATATAGATGTAGATAGAGATAGAGAGAGATAGAGATAAATAGAGATAGAAATAAATAAATAAATACATAGAAATAGACATACAGTAGATAGATAAATAGAGATAGATATAGATGTGGATAGATAGATATAAATATAGAGATAGATACAGTAGATATCCATAAATAGATAAATAAATAGAAATAGATATACATACAGTAGATAGATAGATAGATAGAGATATATACATAGATACATAGATAAATAAATAGATAGAGATAGGCAGATGTAGATAGATAGAGATAAATATAGATCAAATAAATAGATATAGATGTACATGCAGTAGATAGATAAATAAATAGAGATAGATCGATAGAGATCAATCAATCGATAGATGGAATAAAAGAATAGAATAGTATGAGATGATAGATACATAGAGATAGATGAAAGAGATAGATGAAAGAGAGAGAGAGAGGAATGGGGGGACGGATGGATCCTAGGGTGTGGGCAAAAACGAACCAGCCTGGCCTTCTCTTCAGTTGCGTTCTTCCTTTGTCCTTTTGAAGTCTTTGGGAGGCTCCTATCCAGGGAAGGTCGAAGGGGTCCTGGTTTCTGCCCTCACCTGTACAGGGGAAGGGGCTCCTCTTGACCTAACAGGCTTCCCCCACCTCCCCCCATGCAGATCCAGGACCTGGCCATCCGCTGCGTTCAGAAGAACATCAAGAAGAACAGGGGCGTGAAGGGCTGGCCTTGGTGGAAACTCTTCACCACCGTCCGGCCTCTCATCGAAGTCCAGCTGACGGAGGACCAGATCCGGTGCAAGGATGTGCGTGAGAGGGAGGGAGGGAGGGAGGGACCCTGGGGCGGGGGGGCGGGGGAGGTCTTTCCAAACAGCTGGAGAGGTTGCTAGCCTAGCCTGAGGCTTCTCAATCGAAGGTGGGTGGACTTCAACTCCCAGAATTCCCCGGCCAACAAGGGTCGGATGAGGGTCAAGAAAATATCGGGCGTTCATTTCTCAAGGTATAGGCACTT
This sequence comes from Pseudonaja textilis, assembly GCF_049901715.1. Classification (NCBI taxonomy): domain Eukaryota; kingdom Metazoa; phylum Chordata; class Lepidosauria; order Squamata; family Elapidae; genus Pseudonaja; species Pseudonaja textilis. The sequence goes on along the minus strand of NC_141990.1, from coordinate 1,659,690 downwards.
TTGCTCTGGGCGGGAGGCTGGACTAGAAGACCTCAAGGGTCCCTTCCAGCCCGATATGGTTCCTTAGAGCAGGGCTGTCAAACTCCCAGTCTGCAGGCTGGAGCGTCCCACACACACTGGCCGTGCTCACTCTCGGTTTAGCAAAGCGGGGAAAAGTCATGTGACGCCCACCATGATGACGCGGGTTTGACATCCCTGTTCTAGGGAAGGGAGGAGGGTGGGAGGAAGGAAGGAAGGAAGGAAAGAAGAAAGAGAGGAAAAAATGAGAAGCAAGAAAGGGGTGGGGAATGAGAAGGATGGATGGAAGGAAAGGGAGGGAGGGAGGGAGGAAAAGACGAGAAGGGAAGGAAAGAGGGAAGGGAGGGAAAAACGAGGAAGGAAAAAGATGAGAAGGAAGGAAAGAAAGAAAAAGGAGAGGGAAGGAAAGAATGAGAAGGAAGGGAGGGAAGGAGGGAGGAAAAAGGACGAGAAGGAAGGAAAGAGGGAAGGAAGGAAAAAACGAGGAAGGAAAAAGATGAGAAGGAAGGAAAGGAAGAAAAAAGGAGAGGGAAGGAAGGAAAGAATGAGAAGGCAGGAAAAAGGATGAGAAGGAAGGAAGGAAAAGATGAGATGAGAAAAGGAAAGAAGAGGGAAGGAAGGAAGAAAAAAGATGAGAGGAAGGAAGGAGGAAGGAAGGAAAAAGATAGGAAGGACGGAAGGGGGAGGGAAAGAAGGAAAGAGGGAAGGAAGGAAAAAACGAGTAAGGAAAAAGATGAGAAGGAAGGAAAGAAAGAAAAAGGAGAGGGAAGGAAGGAAAGAATGAGAAGGAAGGGAGGGAAGGAGGGAGGAAAAAACGAGGAAGGAAAAAGATGAGAAGGAAGGAAAGAAAGAAAAAGGAGAGGGAAGGAAGGAAAGAATGAGAAGGAAGGAGGAGGGAAGGGAGGGAGGAAAAAGGATGAGAGGAAGGAAGGAGGAAGGAAGGAAAAAGGATAGGAAGGACGGAAGGGGAGGGAAAGAAGGAAAGAGGGAAGGAAGGAAAAAACGAGGAAGGAAAAAGATGAGAAGGAAGGAAAGAAAGAAAAAAGGAGAGGGAAGGAAGGAAAGAATGAGAAGGAAGGAAGGGATGGAGGGAGGGGAGGAAGGAAAAGAGATGAGAGGGAGGAAGGAGGAAGGAAGGAAGGAAAAAGGATAGGAAGGGGGAAGGAAAGAAGGAAGGGGGAAGGAAAGGAAAAAGAGAGAGACGTGTATGGTGGGCAGTGTGTAGAACCTCCTCAGAGGGAACCAAGGAGACATTTCTTGTGGATGTGCCTGGGGCAGCGGGGTTGGGCTAGAAGACCTCCCGGGGTCCCTTGGCGAGCCCCCGCTTCCCAATCCAGGGGCCTGGGACAGGGTTGCCCTCTTTCAGCCTCCTCTCCCTTCCTCCTCCCTGCAGGAAGAGATCCAGCAGCTAAAGGGCCGTTTGGAGAAGGTGGAGAAAGAGCGGGAACGAACTGCGGCTGAGCAGCGACCGCTTGGAGACCAAGGTGGGAGGCCGCGAAAAAAACCCCTCCCTGAACCACGGGCGGTCCTCGGGTTATGGCGTTCGCCGAGCGGACGTTCAAAGTCAACGGCGGCCCTGAAAAAAAAAAAGCCACGGGCAGCCCCTTTTTGCCCCTTTAAGGACCGTCGCAGCGTCGCCGGGCGGCGGATCGAAAATTCAGACCCCTTGGCGTTGACTCGCGTTTATGACGGTCATAGCACCCCATCGTTCCCTTTGGCGACCTCCTGTCGAGCCGTGTCGGTGGGGAGATAGGCTCCCTTCACAGGGGCGGTGCCTCGCTCTACAACTGCGGGCAAGGAAGGTCGTAAAGCGGGCAAGAGTCAAGTTTGAACGAACTGGCTCTCTTGGTGACGGAAATGCAAGTCTCAATGGCAGGTCATAAGCCGAGGACTGCCCTGTTTTTCCCTCAAATGATGTAGGGTTTCCTGCCTTGAGCAGGGGCTGGACTAGAAGACCTTCGTGGTCCCTTCCAACTCTTATGATTTCGCTTTCCTCCTCCCTTCTTTCTTTCCTTCTTTCTTTCCTTCCTTTCTTCTTTCCTTCTTCCTTTGCTTTCTTCATTCTTTCCTTCCTTCCTTCTCTTCCTCCCTCCTTCCTTCCCTTCCCTTCCCTTCCTTCCTTGCTTCCTTCTTTCCTTCCTTCCTTCCTTCCTCCCTCCTCCCTCCCTCCCTCCCTCCCTTCCCCTTCCTTCCTTCCTCTCTCCTCCCTTTTTCTCCTCCCTCTTTCCTCTATTTCCTTCCTTCCTTCCACCCTTCCTTTTTCTCCTCCCTCCCTTCCTCTATTTCCTTCCTTCCTTCCTTTCCACCCTTCCTTCCTTTCCTTTCCTTCCTTCCTTCCTTCCTTCCTTCCTTCCTTCCTTCCTCCCTTCCCCTTCCTTCCTTCCTCCCTTCTCCCTTTTTTCTCCTTCCTCTTTTCCTCTATTTCCTTCCTTCCTTCCACCCTTTTTCTCCTCCCTCCCTTCCTCTATTTCCTTCCTTCCTTCCTTTCCACCCTTCCTTCCTTCCTTCCTTCCTTCCTTCCTTCCTTCCTTCCTTCCTTCCTTCCTTCCTTCCTTCCTTCCTTCCCTTCCTCCCTTCCCCTTCCTTCCTTCCTCCCTTCTCCCTTTTTTCTCCTTCCTCTTTTCCTCTATTTCCTTCCTTCCTTCCACCCTTTTTCTCCTCCCTCCCTTCCTCTATTTCCTTCCTTCCTTCCTTTCCACCCTTCCTTCCTTCCTTCCTTCCTTCCTTCCTTCCTTCCTCCCTCCCTCCCTCCCTCCCTCCCTTCCTTCGTTTTCCATCTCTGGATGTTTTCGAGAAGAGATTGGACAGTCCCTTTGTCCTGCTTGCGCAGGGGGCTGGACTAGAAGACCTCCAAGGTCCCTTCCAGCTCTATTCCATTCTTAACCTCCTCTCAGGTCGCAGAGCTGACGTCGGAGCTAACGGACGAGAGGAACACGGGAGAATCGGCTTCTCAGCTCCTGGACGCAGAGACGGCCGAGCGCCTCCGGGCGGAGAAAGAGATGAAGGAACTGCAGGTCAGCCCAGAGCTTCAGGGCTGGGGTTGGATTCGCAAGTGACGCTCCGGGATACAGGTCATCCTCGATTCACGGCCGTTCCTTTAGCGACCGTTCAGGGTGACAACGGCGTTGTGGGGGTGGTGGAAAAGTGGACCGACGATCGTTTTTCCACACTTACCGACCGTTGCAGCATAACCCATCGTCCCCGTGGTCACTTTTTCCCGGGCCCTTGTCAATGTCGAACGGTCACTAAAGGAAGCATATCGTAAGTCAAGGACTACCTTGTCGTCACGACGGCGATGTTGTGGGCAATGGCGTTTCTCTGCTTCAAGCGTCAACCCAAATGGCCAAGGTTGAAGACCGGGTGGGCTAAACCAGTGGTCCCCAACCATTTTTTTGTGCTGCGGCCCAGTACCGGCATCACAAAAATCATCCGCAGCCCGGTACCGGCATCAGCGCGCATGGCAAGGCGAGCCGAAGCGACCAGCCAGCCAGCCGTCCCCCGCTTCTCCCCGCCACCTTCAACTCCTCCTTTGTACCTGTGTCGATGGGCTTTGCGACGGCTTTGCGACGGTCGCTCGGCTCGCCTTGCCATGCGTGCTGAAAGAATCCTCGCGCCTTAGTTTCGTTCGAAGCCGCCCCGATGAAACTAAGGCGCGAGGATTCTTTCAGCACCCAAACGCCGCTTTCCAACCAGAAAAGCTCACCGGAAGCACTTTTTCATCAAAACAAGATGGCGGCGCCCAGCAAACTGGCGGCCCGGTAGAAATTGTTCCACGGACTGGTACCGGTCCGGGGACCGGTGGTTGGGGACCCCTGGGCTAAACAACCCCTGTACAGCCTGCCTTCCATGGGATGACAGGCCTGAGGGTGGGTTGGGCCTCCTCCTGACCCTCCCCTCCTCCCCCTCCCCAAATAGGCCAAGTACGATGCCCTCAAGAAACAGATGGACTCCATGGAGATGGAAGTGATGGAGGCTCGGCTGATCCGGGCAGCCGAGCTCAACGGGGAGATGGACGATGATGACACAGGTGAGCCCCCTCCTCATCTCTGAGGCGGTCAGTTCTTGCCCCTCCTTCCTCCTGGGGGGCTGCAGGCCTTGCTGTCTCAGGTACTTTCGGAGTTGGAACAGGGGGACATTGACGGAGAAGGGGCAGGAATATTGGCCCTAGGGTGGTGTTTTCCAATCTTGGCAACTTTAAGAGGGGAGGACTTCTGCTCCCAGAATCCCCCAGCCAGGATGGTTTAAGAGGGAGGGCTTCCACTCCCAGAATCCCCCAGCCAGCCTGCTCTAAGAGGGGTGGACTTCCGCTCCCAGAATCCCCAGCCAGCCTGCTCTAAGAGGGGAGGATTCCCACTCCCAGAATCCCCCAGCCAGGATGCTTTGAGAGGGGGCTTCCACTCCCAGAATCCCCAGCCAGGATGCTTTAAGAGGGGAGGTCTTCCACTCCCAGAATCCCCAGCCAGGATGCTTTAATAGGGTGGGCTTCCACTCCCAGAATCCCCCAGCCAGGATGCTTTAAGAGGAGGGCTTCCACTCCCAGAATCCCCCAGCCAGCCTGCTCTAAGAGGGAGGATTCCCACTCCCAGAATCCCCAGCCAGGATGCTTTGAGAGGGGGCTTCCACTCCCAGAATCCCCAGCCAGGATGCTTTAAGAGGGGTGGGCTTCCACTCCCAGAATCCCCCAGCCAGGATGCTTTAAGAGGGGTGGGCTTCCACTCCCAGAATCCCCCAGCCAGGATGCTTTAAGAGGGGAGGTCTTCCGCTCCCAGAATCCCCCAGCCAGGATGCTTTAAGAGGCGAGAATCCAACTCCCAGAATCCCCCAGCCAGGATGCTTTAAGAGGGGAGGACTTCCACTCCCAGAATCCCCCAGCCAGGATGCTTTAAGAGGGGAGGACTTCCACTCCCAGAATCCCCCAGCCAGCCTGCTTTAAGAGGGGCGGACTTCCACTCCCAGAATCCCCCAGCCAGGATGTTTTAAGGGGGGGGCTTCCACTCCCAGAATCCCCCAGCCAGCCTGCTTTAAGAGGGGAGGTCTTCCACTCCCAGAATCCCCCAGCCAAAAGGCTTTAAGAGGTGAGGAATCCAACTCCCAGAATCCCCCAGCCAGCATAGCTTGCCTACAAGACTGACTTTGGGGGGGAGGAGACTGGCTTGGGGGAGGGGAGGGGGTGATGCCAAGACGCTCTGACCACCGGCTTTCTGTTGCCCCCAGGGGGGGAGTGGCGGCTGAAGTACGAGCGGGCAACACGGGAGATCGACTTCACCAAAAAGCGGCTGCACCAGGAGTTTGAGGACAAACTGGAGGTGGAACAGCAGAACAAGCGGCAGCTGGAGCGACGGGTAAGCAGGGGGGGGGGAGGGGTCTTCCTTTGGGATCTATTGTCCCCGTGGGGTTTTCTACCTGGGCGTGGCGGGAGCAGTGGGGCGATTCAACCAGCGTAACTACCGGCTCGGTGAGCGCGCGCAGCATTTAGAAAATACCATTTTTAGCTATAATAACACTCACCTTCTGCTTCGTATCCCCAGTGAGTAAAATTGTCAACTCATCAAACATTCCTTGGCGTGTTTTAGTAGTTGCCATTAAAAAAAAGGGGGTGCAGGAAGGGAAGGAAACCTGGAAGAGCAGCGCAGCCATTTTGGAAGCGGAAGTCCATTCCAACTCTTCTCTTTAAAAGATTGTAACTAAAACTACCAGAGTTTTTTTCCCGCGGATATATTTTATTGGAGAACGTGATTGAGGACACCCAGCCCGTAAAGGTGCAAAGTTGGAGAATCTGGTTTATGACACACCCGGGAAAGAGGGCGGGAAAAGAAGGTCACAGGGGGACCGGGAATGTTTTCATATAGGGCAGGGCCAGGATGTCGCCTCCAACGAACCCTTGAAGTTTTTTGAAGTTTGGCTCGAGGATCGTGATTGTAAGTAGAGCCGTGATGGCGAACCTATGGCACAGGTGCCACAGGTGGCACGCAGACCCATTTGCACCAGCACGTTAGCTGCAGGCAAATTTATTTCACTGCGCATGCGTCCGCCTCCTAGCTGATTTCCAGCCCGTTTTGAGGCCATTTTCAGCCTTCCAGAGGCTCGAGGAAAACCTCTGCAGCCTTTGCGGGCCGAAAAATGGGCCTGTTTCGTCACTTCGTGGATTTCCGGAAATACCGGATGGGACGAAACGGGCCGATTTTTCCAACCTGCAAAGGCTTTTCCTCAAGCCTCTAGGAGGCCGAAAAAGGCCTCAAACAGGCCGAAAATCAGCTGGGAGGCGCATTGCAGGTAATGGGGCGGTCTGGGGGGGGAGAGAGGGCCAGGGTGGATTGCGCATACATGTGCAGGGGGCTTGTGACGGGGGCCGGCATGTGCATTGCCTTCTGGTGCTGGCACGTGCACAATTTTTGGCACGGGAGCCCCCAAAGTTTCGCCGCCGCTGAATTAGAACGATTGCTGTGCGCAATCGTTCCAAACAAGGAAGTTTGAAGTTTTTTGAAGTTTGGCTCGAGAATCATGATTTTAATTAGAGCCGTGATGGCGAACCTATGGCACACGTGCCACAGGTGTCACGCAGACTCCAAACAAGGAAATAAAAGAAAATAAAAGAAAAGTGTCGGGCGGATGGGTGGGGCCAGATGATCACACTGGAACAACCAGGTCGTGTAAACCGGCCCGAACCAGTAGACTCTCACGCCCCCCTGTATAGGAGTGTGGTGGAAGCGCCCTGGGAGCATCTTCCGGTGGTCTCGGGGCGGGGGGGATGCTCCGGGCCCGGGGACAGGGTCTGCCGTCTGCTGAGTGTGCCCTTTCCCTTGGCAGCTGACCGACTTGCAGGCAGACAGCGAGGAGACCCAGCGGGCCCTGCAGACCCTGAAGAAGAAATGCCAGCGCCTGACGGCCGAGCTGCAGGACACTAAGCTGCACCTGGAAGGACAACAGGGCCGCAACCACGAGCTGGAGAAGAAGCAGCGCCGGTGAGGAGGAGGAGGAGGAGGAGGCGGTGGTGGTGGGTGTCAGGATCCAGGCTGGGAGGTGGGTGGTGGAATATAGTTGGGTCCTTGGTGCGCTCTGAGCTTGGCGGTTTTCTTGCAGGCATTTCATGACCCAACTAGGGAACATCATCAGTGATAGAAGGGTGGAGGAGTTGGCTCTCGGTTTATGTATTAGAGCAGTGGTCCCCAACCTTTTTTGTGCCACGGCCCGGTACCGGCATCACAAAATGATCCGCGGCCCGGTACCGGCATCAGCACGCATGACAAGGCAAGGCGAGCCGGCGACCGGCCAGCCAGCCGTCCCCGCTTCTCCCGCCACCTTCAAGTCCTCCTTTGTACCTGTGTCGATGGGCTTCGCGACGGCTTCGGGACGGTCGCTCGGCTCGCCTTGCCATGCGTGCTGAAAGAATCCTCGCGCCTTAGTTTCGTTGCCGCCGCCCCCTTCGATGAAACTAAGGGCGAGGATTCCTCCAGGACCCAAATGCCGCTTTCCAACCGGAAAAGCTCACCCAGAAGCACTTTCTCATCAAAACAAGATGGCGGCGCCCAGCAAACCAGCGGCCCGGTAGGAAATGTTCCACGGACCGGGACAGGTCCACGGCCCGGTGGTTGGGGACCCCTGTATTAGGGGCTTACTCTGGCAGTGATGGCGGGAGAGCGCGTTTTTCTCCCCTTGTGTAAGCACCGGACTTTTCCCCTTCAACCGAAAAACAATGACCTTCTCAAAGTTAGGTACTTCAAAAGGAATTCTGTATGGAAAGGAAGCGGTCCCGGTACCAGTCAAAGCAGAATCTAAGATGCTTCCAGGCGTACAGGAATAGATAAAGGGAGTTAGAACCCCTCCCCTTATTCTGATGTGGATTTAGTCAAATAAAGAACCAACATGGTTATTCACTCTCGCCCTTTTCTGGGAATGTATCTTGGAACAGTTTTCCAGGGAGTATCTTCCAGAGCTGGAATTTTTATTTTTTATTGATTTTTGAAGACAAACAAAACATAACACATAAAAGTATAAAACCTCCTTTCTGAGAATTACTTATAAATTTTAACAAGGCAAATAAAGCATTCTTTTTTTAAAACATAGTTCCACATTAATCCCATTTCCATTTACACATGTGTATCTTTTCCAAATTTCTCATTATTTCTCCCTTCACTTTTATTCAATTATATTTCTTTCTATCAAGGTTTTAGTAATTCTCAATCAGTCAATAAGCACACAAAATAAAGCAAAACATTGGGGGAAAAAAAACCTCCTTAGTTATCATTAATACATGTCTTTTCCCAATTTCTCTCCCTTTGATTTCATTTCTCCAAGATTTTATTAATTTACAATCAAACATAAATAATCCACACACAAAACATAAAACTTCTTTTGAAAAGTGACTTGGCCCCAGGTTACATCTTTTTCGACAGACCTAAATCAAATTCATGCCCACCTTATATACCCTTCATATCTTATTAACCATTTT